>NC_056731.1:219826776-219984276 GCF_019279795.1 Protopterus annectens
ATATATATATATATATATATATATATATATATTTGTTGTTGTTGTATGATTGGCAGTAGATTTTTTACGAAACGCCGAGGTGCGAGCTCGACGCCCAACCTTCAACGAAGGCATGCCCATTTATGCACGAATGTCTTTTGAACGCTACCCAACTGTGGGGAGGACATGCAGACTCCACACAGAAGGCACTCCCAAGCCAAGCCGAGACTCGAACGGGAGAACCTCTTGCTGTGAGGTAACAATGTTACTGCCGTACCACCGCAGTATACATATGCATACACACAAAAGCATTACTAATTCCACAGAATTTTTTCCCCTAATGTTAGATGACCATAATGCATGATATATTTACTGAAGCAATACTAATTTTCACAGCTTATTTGGTGTAGTGGTAGTTGCTCTGACTGCAATAGACAGGGTCCTGTGTTTAAGAGTTGGCAGGGCTGTTTGTTTTTGCTAGGCAGAACAGTGGCTGAATGAGATAGAGTGAATAAAGCAGTTTTAAGTGGTTTCAAATGGATTTGCAGAGTTTTGTGTGATGCTAAGTGATGCCAAGAGATGCTTAGTCCTGCTTGGCTTCACTTATTTCTGCTTATTCCTGCTTAAACCCACACTAATTTAAAAAAAAAACGAAAAGAAAAAAGGGTGATAGGAAAGTGGTGAAATGGGGCAAGCAGGTGGTAAACATTAGGAAAAGCAGCTAGGGATGTGCAGGACAGGTGTAGGAAAGGACCATAGCTCTATATTTCTTTGTCAGCAACAGCTGTGAATGATGTGGAAAATTTGGAATTTAGAATCTCACACCTCACAGGGAGGGGTGTTGGCAACAGGCATTTCTAGAGTAATTTGACAGTAGATTGATTTACATCAGTCTACATGGGGTAAAATATAGAGCTATATATGGGGCAATGTTTTCTTTGTGGGACAGATGCCCTTTTTTTAAGTGAAAGTCAGATGATGGGGAAGTGCTGTAGGTACATTTGGGGAGGTAGGTTGGGTAGGATAGGTTGTGTTTGTAGACAGACAAGACAGCAGACAGGGGCAGTGTATGACACATGAGGGGAGTAAACACATTGGATGGGGAGGGTGGTTGGGAATCATGGGCCCATGAGCCCCCAGATGGAAACAGTGGGACTAAGGTCCCCACCCATGGGCAGTGACCACTGCCCCTTCATGGCCCCAAAGGTGGCTGTGCTGGGGGATGGACAACAGGGGCAGCCTTCCCCTCAAGATGCACTAGACTGCCCTCGAACTGGCTCAGGTATCCATCCAAGTCTGTCTGGATGACCCTGTGCACCATACCTCAGAGCTTCTTCCGGTTGACAGGTTCTTCTCCATGCCTGTGGGGGGTTATGGACCCCGTTCCCTGAGGCAGTTCCACCCAAGGGTGGTACAGGACCAGCGGAGGAGGCAGTTCTGGGTTGGGTCCCAGATGTGCTGGGGCCGGTGCAGTGGCCAGATGACATGGGGAAGGCAGATCCGCTGTTTTTCAAAATGTATTGGTTAGTCATGAACAAAATATTTCAAGATTAGATATAACAGCATGCATGGGTGTTCCAATTACCCAGAACAATGGAAGTGAAACAATTACATAGCAAACAGAAAACATGCATCAATGGAATAACAGTCAGCATTGTAACAGCATGCCCATTACATTTACGGCAACAGGCCACCAACAATGGTATTTGAACAAGGTATGTTAACATGCAACCAATTAAATATATGAACAATAATAGAACACAAGTCCCAATATTAGGTTTTGAGAACAACATACCCGTAGTATATGAATAATAATTATTGATGCAGATAAGGGGTGGGGGGAGAGAAAAAAAGTCCATTAACAACTGTTTAGCCTTCTAATTTTCACAACAGTACTGCTCAATACTTTACAGATCTGCCCTCACTTTACATCTACCTATGGCCCATAGCTTCTGTAGAACATACATAACTGTTAAGCTGTCAATCTGGAATGGTATAGGGCAAACTGTGACATCTCTGGGTACATGACTAGAGGGGACTCATGCATGTCAGGGTTACATATATGATGAAGAAGGTGCACCCTCCACTGATGTTGTGTGAGTGTGCTACTGGCATACTTCACCTGGATTCATATCTGTGTCCAAAGTTATTTGTAGCAGTGACCACTAGCCATGACAGCACAACACTTGATAAACATGTACCGGGAAGAGTGTATTGTATATGTACCTATCCTGCTGTCATTTGCAGGTATGGGTTTGGACAGTGGAACACTTGTATGCGGATTATTAGTATACTCTTCCTACAGCTGCTACAAACATTTCTTTACCTGTAAGACATGTGGATAACATACCTGTTAACACTACCTGACAGCTTCTACAAATATTCAAGATTACTTGAGTGTAAATATTCACACATCTTAGTACCACTCCCTGGATTCAAACCATGGTCTGGGTGTGCAAAAATGAATGGCAGAGCTATTTCTCATCACACCGAGCTACTGGAGAATTGCTGTCTTGTGTTTGACTGAATTCTGCCTAATACTCTCTTGAGTAGACAGTCTGACCTTCTAATCTAAGTGTAGTGTCACCAAAGACTGAGGTGACAGTTGAACATTCATGGCTGAGATTCATGCATGACAGATAGTTAGTGTACTGTGTATTAATCCTTGGAAAAAATAAGATCCAGACTGCAAAGTTTAACACAAGGCAATGCTGCAGGGAATACACTATAAAACATTACACATTACTATTCAAGGTTCAGATCTTAGTGCAGGACATATTTATATCTTGTTTTACAGCTCCACATTCTAGAGTTTTGCATAACAGCTGGTAATCAGAACAACCTCAGTAAATGTATATTGTCAAAGCCATATTTGCTGTAAAGCACCTGTACACATTATATTTCTTTAACAACATACCAGATTAAACACAAGATTTTGTGGTATAAATATTTATTTGAGTAACATGACAGTGCTTTATTCCAGTTCAGATTCTACATTCAGTAGTACTGCATATCCTGTAGAGCAATATTCATCTGACAAACTTTCTTTATTCAGTACACTCAGAACACACTATACCTACCTGCAGTAAAGAATGTACTCCTTCTTATTTATTGAACTATATACTGCAAGATAGATCTGTACTTACCACACTCTGGGCACAGCCTTGCCAGTCTGTCTGAATGGATCTCCACATTGCATCTGTAGGGGAAGAAAACAACCATTATGCATACTTGTCTATCACATGCTCAGGCTAGAATTAGGTACAGCTATGGGTGAAATACTTACAAACTACTGGGGCATTGCTGTCTCGAGCATCTTGGATCCATTGGGCCAAGAGCTCCCCTGTTCCTCTGCTTTAGGTCTGCATAGTGGTTTTGTACCTGCTCACCAGTTTGGAGGATTCCAGTGGTACTGGTGAGGTCACATGCCAGATAGTCCCAGGCCTCACATTTATATTGTGAGCCTGGTACTGGCCCTGCAGGGGTCTGTCATCATGGTTCTTAACCATCAGCCCAGCCATGGCCCTGGACTCAAGGATGCCCCAGCTCTGCATCCAGAAGTGATCTCCTTCTCCAATTCCAGACATAGCTCCTGCAGTGATCAAACTACAACAGGTTCTGGCTGTATTCCCACATGTGCATTTTAAATAAGGCCATAGTCCTGCCCTTTGCTGACACTGGCCCATTTTTGAAAATGTTGAGCACAGCTCAGAGGTGCACAAACCCACTAAGTTGAGTCGAGCTGTGCTTAAAGGGCAGATGCTGAGCAGTGCTTAGTGCACAAATCTGTTAGCTAAGTTGAATGCTGCTTACAATTATACTTTTTAGCAATGCTCAAACCAGCTACGTAGAGCTATGCACAGCTAAGCATTGCTTAGTTTTCATTTCCAGACAATTAATGAACTGCACATTAATTAGTCCTTACTGACATTTTATTAAGTGTACATATTTTACTTTACATGACATCCCCCTATGTGCTTTGATTACATTACTTTGGGGAGTGACTGTACTGTCTGGGACACTTGTGTTTATATGGGGGATTTCACATCATATATCCAGTGGCACTATTGTATTATATCTCCTAAACCTATGCATTTCACTACGTTATCTGTTCCTGTTAGTTTAATGTATTGGGCACTTGTGTGTAACTGGGGATTTTACACTTGGGTCTCTTCTGCAAATAGGTTGCGGGTCAAGCTGAACCACCACAGTTAACATATTTCAATGTGTGCAAAAGAAATCAAAAACATTTACAACACTTCCCTATCACATGTAAAAAAGCTGAATGGCCAGGATTCGACCCTTGCACCTCATGTGCATGCTCCAGTGTCCTAACCATTTAGCCAGTGAGGATCTGCTGTTAAACTGCTATGTGTACCACTTTATTTTCGTTTAAACATTGCTGAGCACTGCTTCTCACTGTGGCAACCCATTCAGCTACACTTGGCCTTTACATATAAATGAAAATAAAAATTATTTCATAAAACCATTTTAAATAGATATATCTCAGTATATAACTATCAGCATGTCAGTTGCAGGCCACATACTCTTCATGACAATCCATGGTAATGTAAAACATGTCATTCTATCAACTTTCTAATTTTCTAAGAGCAATATTTAAAAGGTGCCCCTATTTTTGGCCCGTTCTCCTTTCTAAGATTTCTTGCTCTAACAGGTTGAGAGGTATGACTGCACTTATATATATATATATATATATATATATATATATATATATATATATATATATATGTATATATACAACAGCAGTTCTAATTCCACAGAGTTTTTTCCCTAATGTTAGATGACTATAATGCATGATATATTTCCAAAAGCATTATAAAATCTTACAGCTCAGATAGTGTGGCAGTACACTGTAGTACATTGCTGTGATTGTAGTGCCCAGGGTCCTGGGTTCAAGATTTGGTAGTGATGACTTTTTTTCCATAATGTTAATTGACTGTAATGCATGATATATTTACAAAAGCATGAGTACAACTTACAGCTCATAGGGCATAGTCATACATTGCTGTGACTATAGTGTACAAAGTCCTGGGTTCAAGACTTGCCAGAGCTGGTTATTTTGTTGCTGGGCAGATTGAGACAGAGTAATTAAAACAGTTTTAAGGATTTTTAAGCATGTTTGTGTAATGCTAAGTAATGCCAAGAGGTGCTTAGTCCTGCTTGCTCCTCGTAGCACTGCTTATTCCTGCTTAAACCCTTTGCTAATTCCAAAAACAAAAAGAAAATAGGGTGATAAGAAAGTGGTGAAATGGGGGAAATGAGAGGAAAAACTTTATGACAGGCAGCTAGAGATGTGCGAGATGGGTGTAGGAAAGGACCATAACTCTCTATTTCTACTACAGCAACAGCTGTGCATGTTGTGAACAACTTGGAATTTGGAGCCTTACATCCCACAGGGAGGGATGTAGGTGACATAACTGGCTTGATTAATTGCAGGGATGATTGATTGATAACAGAGTACATGGGAGCAAAATGGAGAGTTATGTACTTTTTTCTGGGTACTGATGCCCTTTTCTAAGGTGAGAGTAGGATGTTGGTGAAGGGTTGTAGGTACATTTGGAGTAGTAAGTTGGGTAGGAGATGTTGCTTTTAGAAATAGACAAGATAGAGAAGACAACAGACAGGGGTGGTCTGTGACACATGAGGGGGTAAACACCTTGGAAGGGGAGGGTGGTTGGAAATCAGAGGACCACGTGCCCCTAGATGGAAACAGTGGGACTGAGGTCCCCACCCATGGGCAGTCACCACTGCCCCTTTATGGCCTAGTGGCTGTGCTGGGGGCTGGACTTTGGGGCCAGTAGGCCCCTTGAGGTGTGCCAATCTGCTCTCAAGTTGGCTCATGTGTACATTCAAGTGATGCTGGATTATCCTGCACACCAAACATGGAAACTGATGTCGAGTGACTGGGACCTCTCTGCGCCCAGAGGGGGGATGATCCCCATCTCCTTGAGGCAGTTCCACCTGAGAGTGGTGCAGGACCAGCAGAGAAGGCAGCTCCACATTGGGTCCCAGATGTTCTGCGACCTGATGCCACAGCCAGATGAGGTGGGAGAGGTGGATCTGCCGGGATCTACCTACCCAAAGTTGCCATGGTGTTGAGGTTGATCAAAGTGTATTGGTTAGTTATGAACAACGCATTTCAACATTAGTTATGACAACATGGATGGGTGTTCTCATTAACCCAGAACAATAGAAATGAAACATTTCATAGCAAACAGAACACATGTTTAAATGGAACAACAGTCATTATTGGACCAGCTTGCCAGTAACAGGTGCAGCAACAGGCCATCAAGAGTAGAATTTCAACAAGGTATGTTAGCATGCAACCATTGAAATATATGAACAATAGTAGGACACAAGTCCCATCATTAGGTTTTGAGAACAACATACCCGTAGTATATGAATAATATTTATTGATGCAGATAAGGGGTGCGAGGAGACAAA
Source organism: Protopterus annectens (assembly GCF_019279795.1). Lineage (NCBI taxonomy): Eukaryota > Metazoa > Chordata > Ceratodontiformes > Protopteridae > Protopterus > Protopterus annectens. The sequence continues at coordinate 219,833,221 of NC_056731.1, forward strand.
AACTGTCTATTAACAAGTGAATAGGCTATAATTTTTATAACAGTACTGCTCAATAATCTACAGGTCTGCACTCACTTTACATCTACAAGTCTCCTATAGCTTTTGTAGCACATACGCACCTGTTAAGCTGTCAACCTGGAATGATATGGGGCAAACTGTGAGAACTGTAGGTACATGAGTAGAGGGGACTCCAACATGTCAGATGACATATACGAATAACAAGGCATACCCTGCACTGATGGTGTGTGAGTGTGCTACTGGCATACTTTAGCTGGATTTATATCTGTGTGTAAGGTTATTGGCAGCAGTGATCAGTAGCCATGACAGCATGACACTTGAGAGACATGTATCATGAAGCATGCATAGTGTATATAACTATCCTGCTGTCATTTGTAGGCATGGTGTTGAACACTGGAACATTTGTATGCAGTTTCTTACTATACCCTTCATACAGCTATTACAAACATTTCATTACCTGTAAGCCCTGTGGAAGAAATAACTGTTAAAACTACCTAAGTGTTTCAAGACATAGTCAGGATTAGTTGTGTGTAACACACCTCTCAACCTCTTAGCTCAAGAAATCTTGACAAAGCCTAAGATAATGGGGGTAGAAAGGCCCATAGATAGGGACATATTTTAAATATTGCTCTTATGAATTTAGAAAGTTGATAGAATATCAGGTTTAGTCTTAACATACATTTTCTTAAAGCTATAAAGTCTGCAACTGAAATGCATACCATTATTTAGTGACATTAATCCTCAATGAGCTGCCAGAAAAGTACAGATTTTATGACGAACAAACCAAAAATGTCAAGCAAAATTCTGTACTTTCTGCAAAAATCTGGACAGTTGAGAGGTATGGTGTGCAAGTATAAACACATCTAAGTGGCAGTCCCTGGATTCAAACCATGGCTTGTGTGTGTGCAAACATAAACCAACATATCTATTTCTTATCCCATATTTGCAGTGTCCACCTAATAGAGTCTCATACTTGCCTGCATCATCATACCTACATTCAGGAGTACATATAGCTGAAATGCAAAGGTTAACACAAGACAATGCTGCAGGGAACATACTATAAATCATTACACATTACTATTCAAGGCTCAGATCTTGCTGCAATACCTATATCAAATTCAGTGTATCTTGTTTTACAGCTCCGCAATCTACAGTTTACCATCACAGGTTATTATCAAAGGAACGTCGGTGGAATCATGCTGTCATAACCATATTTGCTGTGAAGTACCTGTACACTTGCATTTCCTGAACAACAGACCAGAATAAACACAACAGTTTGTAATAATATATTTTATTATGGGCAACATGACACAGTGGTTTATTAAATTCCAAATTCTAAATTCATTTGTACTGCATATCCTGTAGATGATGATTGAATCTCATGTATTACTTTCACAGTAGCAATCCCAATGTACTTTCTTTAGATATTCATTTCTACACAGTATTAGTAGAATATTGGCTTTCTTTCATCACTAGTAGCTTGCATGCTGTCTTCCTCTGTATTAAACAGTACCTGGCATTACTCAGTTGTATCACTCTTGGTCTGAGAACACAATTTATTCAGTACACTCAGAACACACTATACCTAATGGCAGTAGACATTTACACTTTCCTATTTATTGTACTATATACTGTACTGCAAGTTAGATCTGTACTCACCACACTGTCAGCGCATTCTTGTGAGGTGTCCAGTATGGGCCTCAGTGTTATGAGCCATCTCCTCTGCAGCTTTTTGGGAAAAACACACCATTATGCATACCTGTCTATCAGACATTCATCATACAATTTGATAAAGCAACATGTGAAATACTTGCAAACTTCTGGAGTATGCTGGTCTCGAGCATCTTGGATCCATTGGTCCAAGAGTGCCCCCTTTTTCTGCTTCAGGTCGTCATATGATGACCCACCTGTTCACCAGTTCGGGGGATTCCTGTGGCACTGGTGAGGTCATATTTCAGATGGTCCCAGGCCTCAAATTTGTATTGGGAGCTCTGGTACTGGCCCTGCAGCAGTCTGTTGTCATAGTTCTTGGACTCAAGGATGCCCCAGCGCTGTGCCCAAAAGCATGCTCCCTCTCCTGCTCCAGACGTAGTTCCTGCAGTTGTCAAACTCTAACAGGTTATGCCTGTATTCCTACCTGTGCAGCTTAAATAATGCTATTTTCCCACCCTTTGCCATCATTGGACCATTTTCAACAATGCCGAGCAAAGCTGAGCAGTGCACAACCCCGCTAAGCTGAGTTGACCAGTTCTTAAAGTAGTAAATGGTAAGCAATGCACAAACCAGCTAAGTGGAGCTGAGCACTGATAAGTATTGCTCAGGCATTTCTTGTTTAAGCATTGCTTAGTGTGGCTTAGTGTGGCTTTGCACTGCTTAGCAGACCTGAGCTAAGGGAACAAATAAAAACTTAAATGAGGTACAAATTAATTACTCATTATTGCTACATTATTATTACATGTATATATATTTTACTTTACATGCTGTCCCCCTAAGTGCTTTAATTACATTACCTTGGGGTGTTACTGTACTGTATGGGGCACTTGTGTTTACATGGGGGATTTCACATCATATATCGACTGACACTGCAATTTTGAACCAACTACATGACCCTGGTTAAAAAATATCAATTACTACATCATTTAAAAAAAACATTTTACTAATGCTTTCCCATGTAAAAATGAATGGCCTCTCTGAAAAGCATTGGATCCACCAGGTTCAAGGATTTAAATTTTGCTCATGACCTAAATGGGACATGTTGGCAAGACAAGATATGTATCTCAAAAGATCTCTATGCCCTGGAACAGGCTCCCCATCCATGTGAAGCAGAGTCCATCCCTAACTGTTTTTAAGCCTACCCTTGACCAATGGATGTGAAATCAGAAATTCACCCTAAGTCTGGCCCCCATGTTTCTGATAGACAGAGGCAGACAGTAACCATGCCTAAACTAACATACACTCCCCACACACATATCTTTTAGAAACTTCCTAACTAGCATACTCCCTCCTAATAAATGGCATGATACATAAAGACACAATTTGCTTGGTTTGTGCAGCTGGGTTTATAAAGGCCCTGGTGGTTATTTGCCTGGTATATACCTATAAATCTATGACTCACTCTTTCTATTTCAGTAGCTCTTAAATACCATTTCCTGTTTTAAGTATCACTATCCACTAAAATTTGCAATCACATGCATTTAGAGTTGTTAATCATTTCTTAATATATGAAACCACTAATGAACAGCTATTAAAGATTTATTACCATTTTAAATAAGAAGCAAGCCTGAAGTAAGTGTCATATAACTTACAGTATATATATATATATATATATATATATATATATATATATATATATATAAAGATTAAGTCTAATCTCTCCATTTTAACAACGATATCCTGTAGACTTGTCAGCAGTGACTGGATTTCATTCTTCATGGTTAAGTATTGAGTTTTGTTCTTTGAGTTAGCATTCTGACAGGAAATTTATGGAATTTGAAGAATATTTTATTTGAATTGCCTACAAGAACAGCAGTATCAAATAATAGTTACAGTTAATATACATACTGTTGAATGTTGCAATCATTTCTTCATTATTTTGTAAAACTAGTAGCATGTCAATACGTAATTTAGCTCAAGCTTATAAAATAAAGTAATGAAAGAGTCAGTTCAAAAATCTTGAAACTCTTCCCCTGAAGTGCTTCAAATGAATTGTTTATCTTTGAACGTTTAATTGCAACGATGCCTAAGCAGATCTCATGCAAATGCAGAGGAAGTAACTTCTTTGAATCATTGAGATGCTGGCACTTTGTGAATGTTGTATAACTGTTTTCTTTTTGAATTTAAATGAAACATAGCTGACAGGTTTTTTGCTTTGTTCCAAATTCTAAGATAATCAAACAGAAAAGAAAACATAGTACAAATGAAGTACTTACTTGCTTATACAGGTTTGCTCCAGTGAATTTAGCAAATCATCACAGCAAATCACTGAGCATTATTTAAAATAAAACATAAAAGTGATAACATTAATTAAGTAAGCTCAAAATGATCAATGACATGTAGAAGAGATAGGAATTAGATATTGCATTACACAACTAATCAAATCATCTTTACTGAACTTCTGGTAGACATATAAATACACTGTAAAAACAGAAAAGTATGAATAACTTCCTCCATTTCTCTTTATCTTTCCTTTTAACCACAATAAAGCTGTACAGTTAGTTAAGATTTTGCTATTAAATAATTGAAAGTGAACAGTTGCACTTATTTATTTGTAGTTTCATTGTCTTGCTTTCCCCCTGAATACTGCAAATTTAGATAGCTAACCTTGCTTATTTAGTAAGATATGTGAAGTGACAAATGAAGAAATATAATTCACATAATTCAGAATGATCACTTATTTTTCAATTTCTTGCATTTAGTAATGATTTTCCATATACTTTTTTTACCAGGTCTTTTAAGGGATGAAACATTCCACTCCCTGTCTAGTTTGAACAAATGATGCTGTGCCTTCCAAGGTGTGACATTTATTCCTTCAGTCAGTGATATTTTAATCCTGGCAGGAATAACATACTGATTTTAATGCCATTCTTCCTTAGCTCTTTGATTAAAGGGAAACATGCTCTCCTTTTACTAATTACTTTTGTGCAGTAGTCATTATCATATCTGATCAGGTTATTTTCTATTTTAATAGCAGGTCTAGATCAAGCAGTTTATAGAATTAAATCTTTTTCCATACTTGATACACACTTGTGTCACTAATGACTGGGTTTCTTTCTTCATGGTTGAGTTTGGAGTTTTGTTCTTTGAGTAAGTATTCTGACAAAAAATGTATGGCATTTCAAGACCATTTTTATTTATTTATTTTCCTTTAGAGATTATAATAGAATGGAAATTACTTCAAAATGATACTTAAAACTGTTATTAATCATCAAAATTTGAATGAAGGTAAACAGCTTCTGACAGCTGATGTCTCACTTAGCCATCTTGGCCATACCTCATCTATTACTCATGACTTCTTTATTATGAATCTTGACTTTGCACTTTCTTCCTTATAAATGGTAAGTGCTAAAACATAGTCTCTATTATTATAGAAAACAGTAAATATCATAAATGTCATGCACTGTTTATAGTGCAAAACAAAAGAGTATAGCATAATTGCAGATTTTTTTCAAATGATTAATATATCAACAAACAACTTGTGCAGCTTTATAGTATCCTAGTAACTAGAAACATAAATAAACTTGCTCCTAAAAAGTCACAACCAAATTAGTATAGATTAATTCAGTAATGCCTCATGTTTCTAACCCTTAAAATAAACATTTTCAAAAATAAAATGTTTTTTACTTAGTCATATCTAAACATTCTAGAATTAATCTAGTTTCTTGTATTGAAATGTCTTTACTGCTGAGTAATATTTTGCAGCATATTCTAAGCCCATCTATTTTGGGAGTCCTGAATACATAGAGTCAATATCTTGGTCCTGACACACTCTCTATAGAGTTTAAAGAGAATCATCTAAACACTGGTACAATACTTATTACAGCCATTAGAATTTCTTATAATTTACCCATTAAATGTGGGCACATATTTTTCTTTAGTAACAATTATTATTATAAGGAAACCATAGAAAGATGTGACCTTATAATGGATTTTAGACAAATTGCCCTGTTCAATTTTGACTGTAACATTCTTGTAAAAATGATCAACAAATTAATCATTCTCTTTATTCCTATAGTTTTTCATCAAAATTAATTTGGTTTTATTCCAGAGAGAATTGTTCATTATTAATTACATTCTTCAAAGAATTATCATGTATCATAACAACAAAATGAATAAACACAAAGCAGAGACCAACTTTTGCTGTTTGTATGCTAAAAAGTATCTGATACTTTGAACAGAGAATACAAAAATCATGTTCTTTAGCAGCTTATTATTATTTTATTATTTTACATTTGTTGACCGGGCTAGTCTAGCTGGATATATGTCCATTTTCAGTAGAGGCCCGGGGAGAAAAGCTCCAAGCATGAACAGTGACAAAGTTAACAATATAAAAAGACATGATAAAGCAAATACGGAGGCAACATTGTTCAAAGAAAACTTCATAATTATAAACTATAAAAATTTTAGTAAGAAATTATACTAAACAATATACTACACACACACGAGAAGGTATGAGCAAGATTCAGTTGAGAGAAAAAGAAGCAGCTTGTTTTTTCTAATCCCAATACAAAACACAGTTCAAGCCTTATTTTACCCAATTAAATATATTTTTGCATATTCATGGATTAGATTACAGAATATTTGTCCAATCAAAGGGAGTGCTTCAGGTTTGTCCTGTTTCTCTGATTCTGTTATCTTAGGAATTAATCCAGTAGTAAGCTTCATAATGTAGGATGCTCAGATATATCCGATTGTTAATAATGATTCCAGGATAAATTTGTTGGCTTATGCTGATACTTTAATGGTGTTTTGCTTGTTGATTCATTGGTATCATATTTTTTTAAGAAACTAATAGGTTGTATACCATTACATAATACAGAATTAATCTTTTTAAAATCAAAAGTTGTGTTTTTGACTAAAGGATGTTCATTATCCTTAAAAAGCTTTCTGTGGCTTAACATGGTTTTAATCAAAGGACAATATTCACATTTTGCTTCAATAACTAAAGAAGACATATGAACAAACATACCAAATCTCATTTCAATGGTTTAATGAAAATATATTTTGCTGACAGGCTTACTTTTTAAATTAAAAATTTCCTCTGTTTGGCATTTTATATGAAATACTTCTATGTCCCATCCAGTCATTTACTAAAATATTAAATTCAGTAAAATTTTAACAAAATTTATGTGGAGAGGTGGTTTACCAAGAGTTCCGTGGAATGCATTGACCTTGGATTCAAATAACTTGGGCTATAATTTAAATATCCAAGAAGTTTCTATGTTCCTACAGCTGCAGCTAAATTATTATCATTAAAATATAGCTTCACAATCAGATTGGTATAATTTATTCAATACTGTATGCCAAGCTCATCTTTCAACAATGCACACAACAGGATTAAAGACTTTCATCTTAGTCGTGTTCAATCTACTATAAAAAAGACAAAACTAATTAGGGTTTCTGTCAGTTTTTTTAAGATTTTGCAACTTTTGACATAGGCAAATTTAATTCTATCATAACTTTTAACTCACCTTTATCAATTATTTTCACCTTAATATGAGTTAAAAATGTTTCTTGTTTCTCATCCCAACACTTTGGTACTGCCTCTGTCTATTAGTAAAAGTCTACAGCCAAAATGAATACTTTCATCAGAATTTTCCACTATGACATTGTAAATAAGGAGTTAACTAGATGGAATAGCAATTTATTTTCTCATTGGACGCATACATATGAATCATTATGGATGAACTGATATTGTAAATCTTTCTGGAATACAATGATTCCCCCAAAAATAAAAAAAATAAAAACATGCACAGAGACAAATGGAACCCCAAATTATGAGCTGGGAAAATAATGACAAATCATGTGGCCATGGCTGTGGCCAGTATGAAACTTGGCTCTTTGTCTGGTAGTTATGCCAATAAATATCTCATTGTTGGGCAAGGACTACTCAGGTCTGAGTCAGATTTATTTTTGTAAGGTGGAATGTTCATATGAGATATGGGTATCATGATTTTGTTCTTTTTTTTTTTCCATTTCATATCCACAGACTTTTGACTATTGCCAGTATGGCAACTAAATGTATTATTTTGTCTTACTGGAATCAATGAATTTCATCTAGCTTTGATATTCCAACTAAAGAATAGTATAACTTTTTTTTTAGAATTCTGTAACTATGAAAAGTTTGGAAATTAGTTTGTGTTGTTGGATATGCTGGAATTTCCTTTTTCCAGCCTGATGGATGTGAAAGTGGGGTTTGGACTATGGTGGGTATGGTTCTGATCAGAATTGTCTATATATTTAATAAAAAATGCATGAGAGCTATATAGCTGCATAAAAATTAAAACAAAACAACAAAAAAAAAAAAAACAGAAAAGAAAAAACAAATGAAATAAATATAAAGACTTTTTCATACTTTAAGTTAAAAGGTACATGAAATCCTAGCATAAAACAATTGTAAGACATTGTCTAGAATAGTAAGCATAATGCACCTAGATTTAGATATTAAAAATAATGTAATCCACCTAGGTTTAGTACCTAGAACATAAATAAACTTAAATGTGAAATACATTTACAGTATTACAGAATGTTTACCATCCGAATTTTTCCTAGCACAAATATACAATTTATGTATGATGCTAGTCACATCTTCCTAAAGATGCTTACTGAGGTTGATGGTGGTAACCCACATGGTTTTACTCTGTTTTGAATGTGATTGCATATAATTGTAATCAAAGTTTATTTTTGCATTAATTTTGTGACTACACGAATATTCTTTACTCAGATATTCTTATTATAAAACATCTGATAACAAGTAGAAAGTGAGTTACCTTATAGACAATGAATATTTATGCTGCATTTATTTGATATTTGGTTTTGAAGTTGCTATACTCAGTTTTATATATGAGATAGGATAGTCACAGAATTTGCACATTTGCTAAAAGTCCCATAAAAATAACAAAAAAGTGAAGTTAGGTAAGACTAACATTTTGTTTCGTGGTAGGTTTGTGTCCAACATATCTGACTCCAAGAGTCTTCTCAAACTAGGCAAAATATGGAAATGAACTGTTCATATTTCAGCATTAGAATTTCATTTTTTTGAAAGATGTAAATCAAAGGAACTTCTTTTTTCCTTGATTTTATGGACTTTGCCATAAATTATGTAAATTAATTAAATTAAATCAAAATATCATCATAGTTATATACATTTACAATTGCTACTGACTACAAGAGCAGCAATATACAGCTTAGAGCAGACACTGCATGTAATGGACCAATATGTAATATGCCAAATTACTCTGTTATAAAAGATATATTCTTTCACTCACCATGTGAATGTATATAGAGGTATCTGATTTGTATATTCCTTTGAAGTTTTCTACACTGATAATACAAATATATCATGATCTATACCAAACAGTTCTTCAAATATCCTATTAACATTAACTTCAGAAAAGCAAGTACCATGTAGAGAAGCCACTACTGTTTGTAGATGGACAAAATTGCCTGCAACCACCAGTAAGGGTGCTTTATCCTACCTCTTCATTTGAATGGTGGCATGTATTGCCATTGCAAATTAAATATTTGTGCAAGGTCTTAGAATCTTGTGATACTTCCAAAATGTGCATACAATGGTGATGATTCTGTTAAAATGGACATAATAACATGGAATGTTATCTAGGATAAGTGTCTTCATTTCACACTATTTATGCCCATTGCTGTTAAATCTGCCTGCCTATAGTTATAACTAGCTAGTAAGCTATGCACATGTAGAATATGTGTGGGTGAACATCTTGCACTTTATGGTTAGGAAACAAGTAAAATGATTCATGGTGTTTTCTTGCTAGGATTTCTTTACCCTTACCATATAAGTACTTATAACAACTCATATCAGCATATTCCATTTAGAAGTACATAATACATTACACCCATGTATTTCATTTATCTTATTTGTTTTCTATTTTTGTGCATCTTTGCTATGTTTGTATATTTATTTGCACTTTCATGTGTAATAATATTATGACACAATACTTATGTCATTTGTGAAAATGATTTCTGTCTAGCAATTATTTGTTTTAAATACTTTTACTCTTTTATTGGTGGACCTTATTTATCTTATATATTTGTGGTTGGCTGTAGTAAGGTTTTAATATTCTCACTGTTTTACTTATTTATTTATTGGCATATGGTTTTGAGGATATTCTTTTATTTTCATTCTAGTTTATTCTTCAGTAGGTAGTAACAGATAATTCTTGATGTGGGATCTTGTTAGGCTTGTTTTTTTGTTGTTGTTTTAATTGTAGTTTCATTGCTTTTCTAAAAAATATTTTATGTTTTAAGTAATGCTATTTAAATTGTATAATGGATTTAGAATTTACACTGAATGCATTCTTTGGGGTGCTTCTAGTTCTTTCCTGGCAGAGCGCAGAGTGTGATAGGATTTGACACCACAAAAAGATATCTGTCTTCAGACATTTTTTTACACTGTATCAGTCAGATGTTAGATATTCTTGACTGTGTTTTTTTTTACTTATTACGTTCATTGTTTGCTCCTCCCTCATTCCTCCTCATGAAGTGTATGCATTTTTTCATTTATTCATGGAAAGTAAGAGGTGATGAGGAAGCAATATAAAGCAGCTGGGGGAGATTGTTCTTTATGTAAGCAAAGGAAGAAGAACTTGGATGGGTGAGATTAGACCTATACCCAGCAGGGCACTTGTGTAGTGTTGATGTATGTATCCCAATGTCCTTATGTATATAGGACTGCAAAAACTCTTTGCAGCCTTCCTCTACTATGTGTGGCACATCCATCCACAAGTGCGTCACCCCTCCCAACTTCTGCTGGAGAGTATCTCAGTACTGACAAAACTCAAATCCGCCCCTGAGAATGGAGAACTTACATTAACATTCAGTCCCCGACTGCCCTAATTATCTCCCCCACTGATAGTGACCAGTAGTCAAGCGCAGGTTTCTTAGTTTACAGTCAGGACATCATCCTTATGTGCTGCACAGCTGTATGGATCTTATTGCTTTTTATGGGTCCTTTTGATGTTATACACTTTTTTGTGTTTACCAATTTTGTGATAGCTACAGATTTACTGTACCAAAAAAGAAGTCTTTATTTTTGGATGCTGTAGAGTAAAGCATTATGAAAAATATGGTGTTTATTTTAGGATGGGATGTGACTTGTTATTGTATTTGTTTGTTTGTTTGTTTGTAGTGGGATTGGTTTGGTCTGGACTCATGTCAGAGGGGTATGCCATTGTAAGGCTGGAATATTTAATTTCTAGCAGTGACACAATCTGCCATTTGGACAGGATATATTCCAGTGATCAGTAGGGGAAATGTTTTGGTACTTTTGTGCAATTTATGCCAGTTAAAAGTGGGAAGAAGCTTAAACTGATATATAACCTTATACCATGATGGATTTGATCCTGCTCTTTCATTACAACAACAACAACAAAAACAGTTTGTAGTAAGTTTGGGTAGGAACTTCTATGGTGAAATGTGGGGAGTTGACTGCTCATGACTCTTCTGGCAATTATAGCAGAATGCAGCAGGGCAAGTCCAGGTTAAATTTTTAATGACATGTCACTTGTTCTAGTTGTAGACTGAGTTTCTTTTAACTGCTGAGGGATAACCTCATTATGGTTTTCATGTGGGGGTTGGTATAATGGCTAAGGTATTTATTTGACTCACAGGCATAAGGTACAGTGTTTGATTCTCACCTTTGGGAGTGAAATTGGCTAGGCTTAGAATGGCACATTAAGGCAGCTAGCCTAGTAATTATTTATGAACCTATAGCAGTGTGGGGTAGTTTAGACAATTAGGCCAAGGTTCTTGTCAATCTTTGCTTTGGTGGTCATTTAAATTTGGTATGTATGTTGACAGAAAAATTCTCGTCAATCTTTGCTGTGGTGGTTATTTAAATTTTGGACATATGTTGTTATAAATATTTACCTCATCTGTGGAGACAGCTGTTTTCTGCATGACCCTGATTTTCCTCTTATTGCTTGACAACCAACTGTGCAGTCTATCATAGTTTCTGTTGCCAGTAAGGGAGGCAGTTGTTTAAATCCTTTTATACATTAGTTAACTCATTGGAATACTACCAATGCAAAGTATATGAGGTCACATATTAGGTATACTTTATTACAGAACAGCAGTAAGGTGTGATAGGCAGACAGAGGTTATATATTGTCTTGGGTCTTATGTCACGGAGAAGACAACTTTCAAACAAACTCTGTTAAGGAAAAACTCCTACTTGTTGAGGCACAGAGGCTAAATTCCTCACAGTTCCCAAGGAAGCAGCTTTCAATATTTCTTGACTTTTCTGATTTTCAAACTGCCTTGAGTTTACTTTATACTTTTACTGTTCTCTTAAGTTGCAGTTGTTGACAAATCACTGAAGGTTTAAGTCCCACCATATTACAGACGATTGAATTTCAGACTTCACATTTTGAAATTTTGCTATGCATCTTGGCTGTTTTTTTTTGTCTGCAGGTTTCTGCCTATAATATCAAATTTTGCTTAAGTATTGAAAAGGGTAATTTGAGGAATCACAAACTGGCTAACCTATACATGGTTGTAATGACTGAAGTTGCTTATATTTTTCAGTCTGCCACTCTGTGTCAGTAGGGGGAGCATGCTTTGCTATTGTCTCTGAACTGTCTGGAAGTATTTGAATATGTGTTGCTTTGTTATATATTTAAGTCTGTTTTTTGCCTATTTTTGGAGAAGTGTAGCTGTTTGCATTTAATAAAGGATGACAAGCGTAACTCTCAACTGTCTCAGATTTTCAGGGTACTTTGTCCCTCCTAATTCCACCTAAAACTGGTGATGTTTGTAAAAAGAGGTGGCGGATTATATTTAAAAAATGACAAAAATTATAGTTATAGATGTCATTTACTTCATAAAATGCATGTTAATTCACATGGTCTTATTCTGTCAGCTTCTCAAATTTATAACATTTATGTTTCACATTGTTCCCGATCACCCCTGTTTTTTTGAACTAGCCCTGATTCTAGAGGTAAGAGGTTGAGAGCTCTGAAGGTGTACAATCAGCTGTACTCAGTATTTATGGTTAATCTGCATTCTCTTTTTGGTAGGTTTTTACGTTATTAATATTATTGAGATCTTTCTTTGCTTTGTTATATATCTAGTTCTCTGTGATTCAGGGGATGAGAGTTTGAGAGTTCCAGGGAGGATTTGAGTACCTACTGGTCGTGTAGAATTGTCAATTGAGCAATGCATCCTCTCCTTTTTTAGGTTCAACTAGTTTTCAAGTGGTCTGGTCTTAATGATAGAAGACAGCCTCAGAGGTGCAGGAAATTTTCAGTGAATTGGAGGCAGAGAATAGTCTCAGGGCACCAGCGGTAACGAAGGGGGGAAGGGGACACCCCTTCCTGAGCATGGCCCCGAGGAAGGTGATCTGGTGGCTAAGATGTCCAGAATGTGTTCTTAGAGAAGTCCAGTGGAGCCAACCACTGATGACCAAACTCCACATGCCCCCATTATTAATCAGCCTTAGTGGTGGATATCACTAAAGGTAATGATTAGAAACACTGTGATGGAGTTCACTTTCTTTGATTAAGCAACAGAGGAATATTTGGAGGAATTATTACATGCTTTACAAGAGGAAGTTAGGACAAGATTGTCTGACATGGTGACTGAGAATGGTTTTGGAAGCACACAGGCAGGACCCTGAAAAGCTGTACATATTGTTCAGCTAGGTCCCAGAAATTAATCTAGGGTGGAGAATATTGTGGCATCAGCCACACCCAAAGGAGCCATTTCACATCTACCAATATTGAATCAATAGACATAATTCAGTTTGGGGCAGTATTTAGTTCATATAGGAAATGATTTAGTTGGGGGTAAGACAGTTACCATTGGGGTCTATGATACCAGGATGAGATAGTACAGAATCCTCAGTTCAATCAGGGATAAAATATGCTGGGGTGATTGATTATATCAGCTAGTTTGACCTCATAGATTCAGACAGCTGGATTGAAGCAGAGAGTTCTGCGGCCCACAATATAGTGCAGCACTTGCTGCACTTAGTAAGAGTTCAGCTATCAAATGTATGGCCAAGGGCTGGTGCAACTGGATGGCATGGTTCATGTTTTATATAGCAGTGGTAACTGAGAGCGATCCTCAGTAGACTCCGCACGTCTTCTTGTATGTCGCATAAATAAATCTTAGCACATCTGTGGTGGTTTGGCATAGATGTGGTACGATCAGCATTTTTATAAGCTGAAGATAATGACAATGCAGCCCTATACTGGGAGGGATGCTGGTGGCTCCATGTAATGATACGCCCATTTCAGTTAGTGTTTTAGGGGTGTCCACATGATCAGCCAGTCAAAGGCAAGGATTGCTGAGCCTTTAACAGTGGCAAGTGTTCATGGGTGGCCTGCAGTTTTCTGCATGCATACTGTCATTGTGAGAAGGGTCATGGGATGGCCAGATGCCTGTCAGAAAATGCTCAGACTGCCAGTGGCTTTATACAGGACAAGGCTGAATGAGTTTTTTCACCCAGGCAGGAGCAGACAACAAGGGACATAGGTACCTTTCATGGATTTTGAGCATCCACCTTTTTGGGGGTGCTATGCAACAACAGAAGCACACATTCCTCTGTCAGATTCAAAGCTGGGGTCATGGAGTTGCAAGTTTATCTAGATAAGCAGGCTGACAGCATCATTTTTTTACAAAGTTTCAGTTTTATTTTTTCTATTATGTCCAAAGCAGCAGCAAGTAGTGACATTTGTATAAATTTATGTTACATTGTGTACAAGGAGAATATTGTCAGAAGGCTCATTTATGTTGAGATATCCCTGGATTAGATGTCAGGACCCTTTAACTTCCCATTAGAACTTGATTCCAAAAAGAAATAAGGTGAATTCCAATTAATACATCTCTTGGATCCCATGATCACATTAGTAAGGCAAAGACCTGAGTCCACTATGTGCCCTTGTTTGAGGTTATGGATATTATCAAGAAGTTTCCAGACCCCTCTCTGTCAAGATTTATTTTGAGTCTGATTTTCACTTGTCGCACATCTATGAAAAGGACTGGCTGCTTTTGGGTATGTATATTGAGGAGCAGTTCTTCTTTGACATAGCAATGCTAATTAGGTATGTATCAGCTTGAACCACCATTAAGAGTTTTAGCACCTCCCTCAATTGGTGTTGGCATGGAAAAGCCTCCCACCAGGTGTCCATCCATTAGTGGGATGGTTTTCTGATTGGAAGCAATTGGAGGCAGGGCACTATGGAAGGTATTGATCAATTTGCTGATTTATGCCAGAATCTGGGGTACTGCTGTAAGATATAAGATGGAGGACCCTAGTCAGTCTCTGTCATTTTTGGGCATGGAGGTTGATGTGACCTCATCAGCTTTTTTAAGTTACCTCAAGTGAAGTTCCAGCAACTAAGAGAGGCCATTAAACCTTTCCTAGCAGCCCAGAAGGTCAGAATTTGTGAAATTTTGGAAGCCTTGAGCCTTCTCAAGTAGTGACTCTAGGTAGGACATTTATTTGATCCCTGGCTAACTTGTTGAAAGAGGACATTAAAAACACCACAGGGTGTGGATCAATAGGAGAGTTAGGGAGGATTTTTGGCTGTGGTCATTTCTCATATTATAACTGTGCTTAATTTTGGCAAACTTGGAAACCTCTGTGGCTTCACACATTTTTACTGATAATAGCTATAGAATGGGGACTTAAATGGATGGCTAGTGGTTTACTGTGCAATAGCCTGCCTCTTTGTCTAATGACAGAAGGAGATTTGTCAATTTCTTAGAAATAATGCCAAACCATGTAGCTACTGTTGTTTAGGAGGACCTATTCAGGAGAAGTAAGTTTATTTTCTAATCAGACAGTCAGGCAGTGGTCAGGGTACTTGTTCATAGGTTTATAGGTTTAAACTAGGCTATTGACCACCATGGTCTTTATAAGCCTAGCCATGCAACCAAACACAATTTTTGTCCTTGAGTACATTGTGGCTAAGGGTTTTGTGTTGGCGTACATTAGTCTGGGATTAGTTAACTTACTGCCAGCCACTTGTCCATCAGAGACATGGGGGTCAGACCTAGGATGAATTTATGATTTCACATCCAGTGATCAAGGTTTCATTTGACAAGGGTCAGGGCTGAACTCCAGTTTACATACATGGATAGTCTGTTCCACAGTGTGGGGATTCTTTGATAAACATACCAGCCTCTCCAGCATGTTTTATTTATGTCACAGTCAAAGTTCAGGTTCTTGGATCTAGTGTTTCTGGGCTGTTTGCTTTACAAATGTGCAAGAAGTGCAGCAGAAATTGGTCTGTGAATGCTTTATATGCCAGGCAGAGATCACCTTTCATTAACTGTAGGTGACTAAGTAAAGAGATAGGGTCTTAAGGTGATCTGTGTAGGATGGGGTATTCATACCTTGGATTCTCTTAGTGAAAACCTTTGAGGGCATTCCAGCTGTTGAAGGTGCTTGGTTAGGTACATGCCGAAGGGGGCATTGCATTCAGTGACCAGCCTGATAAGGGCTGAGTAGAGTGGCACTATTACTTCCTTGGACTTGGATGCCATACCCTTGCTTATGAGTTGGGTGACAGAATGATTTTTCTTACTATCCTGGTTACATGTTGGTCAACGGCCAAATTACTATCTACACATGTTAACACAAACAGACAACAGCCCAAAGTGGTTTAAAAACACCAACAAAGAAAAAAACACTTCGAACGGCAATAGGAGGCAACCAAGAATACTGTTCTAGTGTATCACATACTTTATTCTCCACTTTCATCTTTAAAACCAGCCTTCTTCAGAAACAACCATCATTTTCCAAGGGCAGCTTTATATACACAGTGATTGGGAATTGTCCTAAGTTTGTATATAAGAATAATTATAACATTAAAACTTTACTACAAAGAGACACAACTACATTAGTCCCTTCTAACATATGCTTTAGTTCATCTAAAGTGATGCATAAGTGTCATAACTGTAAGTTTTGCAGATATATTTTCGAAGGACCTTATATGAACTTAAATCATTTGAACTATACCATTCCACTACCTGGAATTTTTAATTGCAACTCTAAGGGCTTAGTTTATATTTCTTTTTGCTCTGGATGTAGCACCTTTTAAGTAGGGATGACAAGCAGATGTTTAAAAGAGAGAATTAAAGAAAATATGTATGCTATTAAGAAGAAAGATGTAAGGAATGCTCTTAATAAACACTCTAATAAGTGTAATGTATTTAAGAAATTTCTTTTTTCGATCTTAGAACTTGTCCCAAAAGACCTATGTGGAGGCAGCTACCAGAATAAAATTGAACAAAGAGAGACAATATGGCAATTACAGCTATGGGTTGATAAGTTTCCTGGAATTAATGGAACTATTAATATAAAACATTTTCTTAAAAATGGAAGGAGAAAGGTCTTAAAATAATTTATATAATTTATATAATTGTGTTTCATGATTTTAAATAGTTATTTATTTATTAGTGCTTTAGGGCACGTGTTGATGTTTTAAAACCTGATAGGAAGTTTAAAATGTATATAAAGCTGCTCTTGGGAAATGATGGTTGTTTCTGAAGAAGTCTGGTTTTAAAGATGAAAGTGGAGAATAAAGTATTTTGATACACTAGAACAGTATTCCTGGTTGCCTCCTATTGCCGCTCTAAGTGTTTTTTTCTTTGTCTTTATCTACACATGTTCTCAAATCCCCAGATACTAGGTTAACTCTTAAGGGTGTCTTATGAATAGCTTAATTAGCTTGGTTAGACAACTTCCTAAAGGGCACTATAATGCATTTCTTGGTGTCTGTCAAGTCTTAATCTGTGGTTCTGGCACCAGCCATTTGTTTGTGTCAGACTCTCTTGTAGGATGTTTGTGTCATGGAGGAATCTATGATAGCTTCCAATTTACAGTCATCTGCTAACTTGATGAGCCAGAGTCCTTTGACATTAGCCTTGATTTCTGAGAAGTAGATGCCAAACAGGAGCAAGCCCAACACAGAGGGCTGTGGTACTGTCCTGGTGACCAGCCTCCTGGTGGAAGTGGTCTCACCAGTCCGGATTTCTTGGGTACTATATGTGAGCCAGCCAGCAGTCTAATGAGTTATCCAGGGATTTATGCCTAGTTCTGAGAGTTTGTCAATAATACTTGAGTGGGTTATTATATCGAACACCTTGGCTATGTCAAGGTAGGCAGTGTGTACTGTTTTTTCCTCATCCATAGCCCTGGTGATCCTCTCAAAGAATTCTACTAGGCTGAGTTGGCAAAACCTTCCCTTAGCAAAGCCAAACTGGGATGGATCCAGTGTCTGTAGGCTGCCAATGTCCTTGCTGATCCGTTCCATGATAATTTGTTCCATGGTTTTACATATTAGACTTGTCAGACTGATGGGTTTGTAGTTTGCGGAGTTAGTTGATGGTCAACCCTTGTGGAGAGGGATGACAGTAGCAGTACTCCATTCACTCGGTATGTAACCTGTTTTAAGGCTGTGGTTGAACAGTGCCTATAGTGGTCCTGCCAGGTCATGTTTGAGGCTATTTAGGAAGAAACTAGGGATATTGCCAGAGCCTAGTGGAGCAGTGTTTTGGTGTTAGCGAGCACCTCCAGGACCTGCCCCTTGTTGATAGTTGGGAAGGGTTATGATACAATGGATTTCACAGATGGTAGTGGGGGTGGGATGAAGTTAGAGCTAAATTTATCAGGTAGATGATTTGCTATGTCACGGTCAGTGAAGGTCATGCCATTTATCAGAAGTTATGCACACTGCTGTGTGCTACCTTTAAGGCTCCTGACATAGCTGAGGAAGGTCTTTTGATTATCCTTAGCTTGGGAAGCTATCCTAACCTCATAATTGACCTTGTTGGACCTTATTAGACCTCCTAGTTTTTTTGTTTATTTGAATCATAGGGCTCTTGTATCTATGAGAGTTGCTATTTCTGATTTTGGCCATGACTTTTTTCTTTTGTTATATACCCTCTTAATGTTAGGCTTCTACCAGTGGGGTTTGTTTTTGATGTTAGATCTGGGTTTTATTCTGGTAGGTACAGCAGCTGCAATGCAGCCATTTCCCTGTTTGTACAGGGTTTCTGTGAACAACTCCCCATAGGCAGTTGGGTTCTGCAGGAGCTTTGAATTTGACAAATGTCCACTTAACAGGATGTAGTTTGCCATAGAATAGTTCCTAATTTAACTGGGGTTCCTATGTTGATTTTTATTTTGAGGGAGACAGCTTTATAATCTAACCTCAACAATGAGGCCATGACATGGGAGGCGGCAATGCAATGCTCTCCCATGTTGGTGAATACCAGGTTAGAGTGTGGATTATCTGGTTCAGGGCGTTTATGTTGACAAAGTCCAGGAAACATTGTTGCTGTACATAAGTGGCGGTGCTTGTTTCCTAGTCTATAGAGGGGTAGTTAAAGATTCCCATGAACAGGGCATTTGGTTGGCTATTGGGCACCTTCAGTAGGCCCAGATAGTAGGTTCAGATACAAGTTGTGAGCTTTGTTGGTCATAGATGGAGACCTGTAGCTGGCTCGAGAAATGTTCCAGAGCCTTGTCTATGGAGAACTGGACATTGATGAACTCTATGGCATCATCCTGTTTAACTAACCTGCAGTTGTATTTTTTGCTAGTGTAAATTGACATGCCTCCACCTTTAGCCATAATCTATGTTTCTGTGTTGTTACTGTTGATATAAATGTGTGAAAGTCACTGTAACCTTGCATTACTAGAGTACTTTCTGTGTCTTTAAACCAACTCTCGTTAACAGCATAAATGTCTACATTCTCCATAATGAGGAGAGCTTGCAGGGTGTAGAGTTTCTTCTTTCAGCTCCTACCATTGAGCAGTGCCACTTTAAGATTGCTTTAATTTTTTTTTTCTGGTAGCTTTGTCATTTTGAAATTGCCTAAAAGTCTCTAAGAAGATGGATAAAGCTTTAGCCAATATCCAAAAACCTGGGGGAGCAGGTGTAGACCATCCTAACTGTAGTGCTATGATCTGTTATTAGTGCTGTTCAATACGCTAACTAGCTGCCCTAAGTTTAGCTCTGCTCAAAGCCATACTGTGTTACAACTTTTAGTCCTAAGTACTAGCTTTAGGTACATTTTTACCATAAAGGGCATTGCTAACTACCTCAGCTGTGCGCACACAAGCCTACTTTATAGCCACAGTAAAAAGCATAAAACTATTTCCTACACCCTTTGGCCAGTAATTGACTACATTTTGATCTCCCTGGAAAGCTTTCCAAATCAGAGAAACCAAACATCTTATGCCACAATATGGATGACCTTGGAAACTGTTAATGTAAAAGCACAACAAAAGTAATTTAAATGCAGACAAAAACCAAACAGTTATATTCCTGGCTAGATCGCCATTCTGCAAGGTGATCAAGGCAGGTCAGTAAACCTACAAACAGACAAGAAGGGTGATTTTTCAGGTAAACAGCTGCTCAAATGCTTTGAAAATACAGTACAACACTAGCAAGGCTTTAAATTAGCAAGTGCAAGTGCAAAAAAATGCAGTGAAGTTCCTCATCTCAGCTTGAATGGCTCCTGGATGCAGTAAAACACCTTGGATTCACAGGTGAGGTAGCCATGTATTGCTGAGTTCTGTGAAAATGAGGACAGAGCTGCACAAACATGCTACTTTGTAGCTACAGAAAAAAGTGGTGAAGAAGTCCCCTGAATCACAGTAAGTGCAGTCTGTTTTAAGGTTCCTAGTGTTGCACAGTCTCTAAATTATTTTACCTTCTCTTACAAGTGTATCCCCAGTAAGATTGATGCCATAGCTGATAGACTGTCTTTGTTTCAGCTTTCCAGATTCCAGGAGTTGGCCCCAAATACAAGCAGAAGCCTACAACTACCCCTGGGAAATATGGCTTAATGTAGAAGACAGAAGATTAGACTGCTGAGTAACTCTTTGGCAATCATTACCAGAAAGTTCTATGCTCCAGTCCTTATTTCCTTTAAAAAGTACTATTTCAGCCTACCTTGCATTAGTCCTTATCTGTTATCATGCATTATGTGTTATCTAGATGTTGGTGAATGAGACAATTAACTCAGTTTGCATTCATCTGAAGGCTTTAAGTTGGTTAGCAAACATTTTTAGGTTGTTTGCTATATAAAACGTTAGACTGTTAGAAGGACTATTAAAAAATGAAAAAATTTAAAGGGTCCAGCTGTGGATGGGAGGTGATATATTAGAGCTGTTTTACAATCAGTTATTTTATAAATTTACTCTACAACCAAAGATTATCACAGTTATATTAAATTGATCACTTCACTTTCATGGGTTTTTCCTGGCTCATTTAGGGTTGCTGAGCTCCTGCAGTTTTTAAGCTTGAAAGATGTCATCTTGATCCAAGAAGTTGTGGTGATTTTAATTGCTAAGTCTAAATCTAATACGCGTGAGGCTGATCGTCAGTTTACTTTGGACCAAGCAGAGTGCTCGTCCACTTGCCTGATTTGATGGGCATGGACTTAGGATGCAGCACCCTTACATGATTTTGTGCTCAGGATTCCTTCAGGTCACCATGTCTCTTATTTGTTTGTTGTTTTAGGTGTCAAATGTGTGTTGATATATAGACATTTCTTTATTTCAAGAGCAGCCAACAGAGCAGTGGTTTAAACCTGTTGAGACTTGATCCTTCAACTGGAATTGTCTCCTGGAAAGACATTCCTGATCTTTGGTGGCATAATTTCTGGTCAGCTGTGGATTTTCTTTCTTGCTAGAGAAGCTCTTCCACATTCTGTCATTATACATTTGGGAGGATGATATTGAATTTGTGCCAAAAATCTATTTTACTTTCCAGGATGATCATGAACTCAATATTATTTTACACCTCCATGAAGATTTTTGGGTCCTCTTTAGTACCTCAGATCCTTTGGGTAGGTGCTGTGAAGTCAGCAGTCCTCAAACTCACCATTCACAGAATCACCAGGGCAATGCCATAGCTGGTTTTCCAGGTCATTGAGGATCCTTATTTTTTAGTCCGACTTGGAGCAAGCCAATTTTAAGCGGAGGTCCAGGGAGAAATTCTCCAGATGCATGTCTTTGTAAATGGCAGGAAACTGAAGCACTTGGAAGAAATCCACACGAACACAGGGAAGATATGCAGACTCCACACAGAAGGCACCCCAGCCGAGAATCAAACCAGAGAACCTCTTGCTGTGAGGTAACAATGCTACCGCTGCACCACTGTGCCATACATTCTGATTTTGCAGAAGGAGATCCTGTGTTGTCCACTGTAGAGGGATTCATTTCTGTGAGACTGGTTTTGACTTATTTAATTTGCAATTGTCATACTTTCTTCAGGAGCATTTATGAGGAACCTTGATGGATTGTTCTTTGTATTTTCAATTGTTAATTATGTATAAATTAGAAGGAAAGGGAGGACAGTAAGAAGGAAATGTGCTTATTAACAGAAGTGGAGAAGGCTAAAGGTGGTTCCGAATTACAGCAGTGTGTTATTTAGTGGTATGGTGAAAGCTTTGTCTACAGTCAGGGAATGGGGTGGGGAACAGCTTGCAGTTGTAGAGTGGTGGGTGGTCATGTTGTCACCTTCCTGCCTTTGGATCCAGTTCTAAATTTCCTGGGCCAAGTGGTCATGTCTTTGACAGGCTGAGCAATGATATATATTGATATACTGGAATGACTACCAATGTAGTCGAGGGGGCACTGGGTAATTGCCACTTGGCTTGGATGGACAATGAGCCCATTATGGGCAATAAGCTATCTAGCCCTCTGTAATATATAATCCATTTCAAGTGCTTTGGATGTGTATGAGACATTTTAGCTGTGCGTATTGTTGTTGCTTTGCATTGCATTGTTGTTGCTTGTCTGTTGTGCAATGTTACTTAAATAATTATTTGCAATGTCTGTGCGTTGTTTGTTTTTTGGGATGGACTGAACAGGAAATGCAGGCTTATGTAGTGTAAGTTACTAAGTACTTTGTAATGTTTATATGTATTTTATGTATTTAGTGGGGAGTTTTTAGTATTATGTAATGTGCATTTCTATTGCATGTGTTGCACTGTTAGGGATATGGGCTAAGTTATGTTGTAGTTTTGATTATTCTTATCCTTACTGGTATGTTCACATGATTTTTTTATTCACTGTAGTTGTTAATTGTGTAGTAATTACATATGCATTTATACGGCATTAAGGTATATTTTGGAATTTTTTATGGCTGTTCATTTTTTGATTTAATTATTTTTGTGTGCATGTTTTATAGTTTATTTATTAGTTTAATATAAATTATAGAATTCATTATTCAGATTTATGTTCAGGTTCATTACAAATTTCATATTCATTAATAATATTCATTAAGTGTATCAAATTTGCATAGTTTTATTTACACTTGTGCAATATTCGTGCAAATATACTTTAGAATATGCATATGTAGCACCTGTAAATATTATTTTTGCCATTTTATTGGTTTCATTCTGCACTGAGCTGTAGATGTGAATGTGTGTGTGTGTGTGTGTGTGTGTGTGTGTGTGTGCGTGTGTTTGCGTGTGTGTGTGCGTGTGTCTGTGTGTCTGTGTGTGTGTGTGTGTGTGTGTGTGTGTGTGTGTGTGTGTGTGTGTGTGTGTGTGTGTGTGTGTGTGTGTGTCTGTGTGTGTGTGTGTCTGTGTGTGTGTGTGTGTGTGTGTGTGTGTGTCTGTGTGTGTGTCTGTGTGTGTGTGTGTGTGTGTGTGTGTGTGTGTGTGTGTGTGTGTGTGTGTGTGTGTGTGTGTCTGTGTGTGTGCACGTGCATGTGCTTTCCTTTTTTATTCAGATTTTTAGCAGCATTTTGATTCTCTTTCATAGGATCATAGGATCAAAGGAGGTTACTAGGCTAATTGCCCTGGGCCCTTACAAGCCGAGCCAAGAGTTTATCCCCAAAAAAGAAACCTCAGTCAAGGTATAATTTCCATTTCATCCATTCGATGTGTGTCTGTCTTTCCCTGTGTTTCTTTCCTGTGTTTTGGATTGCTTTTGTGTATTCTTCATGTTTTTTTATTATCTGATGCTGTTTATGCCATGTTTTGTCTACATTTTCTGTTATGCTTTTTCCTTTATACATTTGCTGTGGGTGCCAAGAAATATCTGGCTCATTTGGCACTAGGCTGAAGAGAAAAAAGGGTCTGAACTGGTGCTCTTCCATTTTATTCTGAGGACCCTATAGATGAGCACCAGGTACTAACTCCCTACACCCTCAAACTTTCCATGAGAGAAAACAAAAAAGGTGTTTGTACATTCCTCATAAGATTCAGTTTTCCATCATCAGTGCAGATAGCTGTCATATGAGTTCTCAGCCAATGAAAAGGTGACATAGCCAACTAGAGACTGTCACATAGAGGATTCGCTATCTACACATCGCCTTAACAGTTTATTTTTTGTCATGTCCCATATCATTAAGGCTACCCAGAGTGTCCCAAACACTGCCATGCAATTTAAGTAAATGCATTATATAATATCATGGAGTGGCCTTAAGTCAACTGGTGCCCTAGGCAAAAGGGCTCCATGGCACCCTCCAACACACCACCTGTTGCCCCCATCCTGGTCTGTCTACACCAAATAAATACTGGAAAAGCGCCCCTGCTAGAGTGGCACCCTAGGCAGCTGCCTAGTTGGCCTATGCCTAAGGCCGGTTTAACTCATCTTTCAGTCATAATCTAGAACTGACTGTTAACCGATGTTTTATATTGTTTTGTTGTCCTTCATGCCAGTAATACCTTCTAAGTTTTTCCAGCTAGAGTACTGAGCCAAGTGACTCAGTCTGTTTCCCTTTTTTTGTGGCACACTTATTTTCCAAAAAAAAAAAAAAATAAATAAATAAATAAAATAAAAACTCCAAAGAAGAGGTGCTTTGGAAATGTGAACCTACTGCAGGACAAGGATACCCATAAACCTCATTATCAGAGCTATATTTATCTCTGCACCTCATATCAGCCTAAAAGCACTTTCTACATCACCCAACAAAGACAACTTGGTACCACCCTAAAGGTATGCTGTCAAGGTCCCAATCTAGAATCCATGTAACTCTGACAAAGACGGGAATTCTGAGTACTACGGGTGAAGTCGTTCTGAAGTTAAGAAAGAAACAGCCAAATATCTCAAAGCAAAGATTGCTGTGTAATGACAAACACTGCAGTTGAAACTACAAATGCAGACCTTTATTGCCTCAAATAATGGGGTATCAGCCACTGTCTTGATCCCAATATGGCTGTAAGGAGAAGCTGCAATTTTCTATTGCAGATGGAGATGTGAGAAGATCTAGAGCCCAAGTTCATGGACTTCATCATAGTGAGCCCCTGTGAAACTATAGAAAAGCCTCTGAGGTTACGTTACATTTCAGAAAAGTAATTTGGGCTTCTACATACACAGAAGAGCAAAAATTGAATAGCAGCAATCCAGACCTATGCCCGCATACATACAGATTTGAAATAGCCAAAACTTGTATTAGTATTTTATTATATTACTATTAACTTGGACAGCACAGTGGTGTAGTGGTTAGCACTGTTGCCTCATAGCAAGAGGTTCTTCTGTTGAATTCTCAACTTGGGTGGCTTCTTTGTGGAGTCTGTATGTCCTCCCTGTGTTTGTGTGGGTTTCCTCTGGACACTCTGGTTTCCTCCCACATTCCAAACACATTCAGTAGGTGGATTGGACACTCTAAATTTTCACTAGGTGTGAGTCTGTGAGTGTAAGTGTGTGGTGCACCCTCTGAGAAAGGTTGGGCCTCAGGCTAGCAACCTGACCCTGTAAAACCTGTACCTGCTTTGGAAACAAGTACTGAAGGGTGCTTGTTGCTGAATTTGCTAAATGCATGGGAGTGAATCCAGAATCCAGGACTGTTAACTTGAGATCAAATATACATACTCATTGACTGCTGTCCTGCTGCATTTAGCCTGATGTGAGATAAAATAATGGTGAAATGTCTATGAGTTAATGACACATTTTTGGACTTCACTGGGTATCCCTGGAGTAGAAGCTGTCTGACATTTGCAAAACACTTACCTAGGTGAATCTAGCAAGCAACTTAGAAGGGGACAGGTGCTCATTGTTTACTCCACTCCTTCCCTCTCTGTCAGTCTCAGTCTGTCTTACAGTATCTTCCACTAAAACTGAGAAACATGACCTCTTCTTCTGAAATAGGAGTACTTGAGTTCTTTATTTATTTCCTCTGTTTTATTTATTTACTTATTTATATGTTGTTCTTTCATTTGCAGACCATGGAGCATTTAATAAATACTTTCTTTTATGGAATTTGCTGTGTTTTTTTGTTTTTTATGCTTCAAAATCATGGTTCTGCTTTCATTTATACTGTTTACTGTCTAGCTTTTAAGTAGAGAGGCTGCGGTGGTGCAGCGGTTAGCATTTCTGCCTCACAACAAGAGGTTCCCTGGTTCAATCCTTGGCTGGGGTGCCTTCTTTGTGGAATTTGCATGTCCCCCCTGTGGTCACATGGGGTTCCTCCAGATGCTCCAGTTTCCTCCCACATCCCAAAGACATGCTGTAGGTGGACTAGACACTCTAAATTGGCCCTTGGTGTGAGTGTGTGCCTTCTGCAGAAGATTGGGTGCCGGGCTGTCAACTCCACTGCCAATCATGAGCAGACAGGTGATCTGCTGTGGTGATCCCTAACTGGGAAAAGAAGACTGTCTAGCTTTCAAGTAGCCTCTTTATAAAGAATGTTTTTTCTTCCTGTTGTTTCATTTTCCTGATTTTTTTTTACTTAATTACTTGGGTAGTTTTTTAACATCTTCTCGTTCTGTTAATATAGTATTGGTTATTTATATTTTGTATTTTGTGTTTGATATGTAGGTAGGTATAGTCAGTATTGTTATCTGTTGAGGTATCTGAGAGGCACTTTGGTTTAACCCTGAGAGTTAGGGTGAATGAATAGATTATGTGTTTGATTTACGTAATCTGCTCCTTGGGGAATAACACTTTGTACCAGGATATATTTTCACATATTCAGGGAATAACTGGTATCTACAATCTGTTACCTGCTCCTTTCCATCATCTTCTATCATTTCTGTTCATGGTGGCCTGTTCACATCTCTCTAATATGATCATGTGAACCACTAACATGTCTCTGCTCCCACCCCCTTCTGGTGTCTTTTGTCAAGAGCTGCCACTTTGGCTTCCATCCCATGTAACATTTAGGTAGCGTTTGGCTAATTCAGTCCTTCTCCTTATGTGGCCTCCAGAATGCACACAATACTCCAGAAACAGGGACATAATCCCTCAATCTACATAGATCTGCTTCTGCACTACCACCCACTGAAGATACACCTCAGCATTATGTTTGCTGTTTTTTTATTCCCTCTCATGGTCTCTGCTTCTGGTGGTCCAGTCTGGGTATGAGCAGTACCCTAGATATTTTCCCCGGCTCTATTTCTATAAGCTCAGCTGTATGGCCTCCATTGTACTTTCTAGGGAAATAACTTTCCCCTTAGTGCCATGCATGCTTGCAGTTTTCATTGGGTACCCTTCAAAACAGTCATATTTGAGTAGATGCAGATGCCTTATGCCTGTATGAGTTGGGAAGTGGGAATTATCTAGAGCTAAATATGCAGAAGCCCATTTATTTTATCCATATTATCCTTTCTCAAGAATGTATTATCATAGGGCACTCCCTGTCCTTCCCGATTTTCTTTTGGCATGAAGGAGACCACCAACATTTCTGAGGTACCAGTAACCCATGACAATGGGTGAGCATTATCAGGGAAGGGCTGAGTATTGAAATGCTGTTGCCAGGATAGAGAAAGTCCAACCAGAACCCCCCCCACACACACACACATGTTATACTGCCATTGAAATTCTTGTTATGTCATATTTCTAACTTACTTCTCTTTAGAAAGACATAAAAGTTATTTTCATAGGTTCACATGTTCATAGGTGTGCACTAGGCTAATGGCCCTGGGGCCTTTACAAGCCTAGTCATAGGATTACCCTAGCATCATGCCACCTGACCTTAGTTTCCAGTGCCTCTGTCGAGTAGAGCGACTGGAGTTATCCCCCGGGTGAATTTTTTATTTCCCATCTACTCATCAAGATTTCTCTTGAAGAGGGTCAGTGAGGTGCTCTGCTTGACATGTATGGGAAGTGTATTCCATAGCATTGGCAGTCCCTGGTTATAAACCTGTCCCTCCAGTACGTTCTGTTGATTGTGGTAATGAGGTTGAGGTCTCTGGAGCGTGTGGTGTGGAGGGATTTCTTCAGATGTAGCATTTCTAACAGAGCTGGGTCAGCAGAGATCACCTCTAAGTAGGCAATATGAGACAGAGAATAGTGGAGTTTTTTGAGTCTGTCCATATAGGACAAGTGTTTAAGGCCTAGGATCCTCTTTGTGAGGTACTTTTGCAGCCTCTCCAGTTGTTGCAGGTGTCTCGTGAGGTACATGCCAAATGGGGCATTGTACTCGATGATTGGCCTAATGAGGGAAGAGTAGAGGGAGACAATGACCTCTTTCTTCCTGGATGCAAAACCTTAGTAATGAGATGTGCCACATAGAAGGACTTTCTGACCACAGTGGCAATGTGGTGATCAAAAGAGAGTTTGCTATCAACCTGTGTTTCCAGATCTCTTATAACGCCATCTGCATTCAGTGGACTACCATCAATGTGGTAATTCATGGGAACCAGATTTTCCCAAAGGGAATAATGACACATTTTTTGGAGATGAGCTTAAAGCCATGGTTCTGATACCAGTCATTGGTCTCAGTGAGGCCATTCTATAGGATGTCAACATCACTTGGGGAGTTAATAATAGCTCCCAACTTGCAATCGTCTGCGATCCTTCTCAGCCAGAGTCCCTTCGTGTTGGCCTGGATGTCAGAGAAGTAGATACCAAACAGGAGAGGACCCAGGACTGAACTCTGTGGGACTCCACTCGTGACTAGTCAGCTGTCTGACTTGGAGTCAGCTTCTTCCACACTGTGGGTTCTATCTGTGAGCCAGTTTGCAACCCACCTAGTGATACAGTGGTTGATGCCTAGTTTAGTGAGTTTTTCTATGATTCCTGAGTGGGGAATGGTATCAATGGCCTTGGCCAGATCAAGGTAGGCTATATGAACCACCTTGCCTTCATTCACAGCTTTGGTGACTGACTCAAAAAAGTCGACTAAGTTGAGCAGGCATGATCTACCCTTCACAAAACCAAACTGCGTGGGATCCAGAGTTTGGAGATTTCCCTATATCCTTGTTTATTAGGTCCATGATGATGTGTTTCATAGCTTTGCATATCAGACTTGTCAGGCTAATGGGGCAATAGTTCCCAGGGTCTGTAGTTGCTCCTCCTTTGTGGAGAGGGATAACTGTAGGAGTGTGCCTCACTCCTCCATTGTGGAGAGGGATGATTGTAGCAGTGTGCCATTCGGTAGGGACAAAGGGTCTGCTGCAATTCAACATCTTCTTTGACTTGCCTTTTATGCCATGCCATGAATATGGATCCATTTCATGGACCCTTAGCAACTGATTATCTGCACTGTTGTTATTATCACAAATGTGGGATTGCCTAGCAAAGTATAATGTTTCAGAGCTAAAAGAATCACTTGTATGATCAACCAGCAAGGAAAATTATAGTATTTTATACTTGAAGCACTACAATAAGAGAGAGCAAAAGAGAGAGAATTGCACCCAGTTTTATGTAGTCTAAATTTGAGAATTCCAAAAACAATTACATTTCATAATCCCATAAATGAGTTACCATGAGATTGTTCACTGTTGAAATCTTCATTATTCAGTCAGCTGTCTTTACATGTGCTAATAAAAATATTTTAAATTCTGCCATGATGTAATAGTTTTTAGATCAGAAGCAGTTACTACTGAGCCAACCACCTTCCCTTATAAAGGATAATCAAATAATCTGTCCAGTCTCTGCTGGTCATCCAGTGGTCTGAATGCATTCTTCAACTCAGATCACTATCATCGCAATAGGCATCCTGCTATCTGCATCAGCTAGCTAGCAGAACTTTATCTTTTTATATAAATAATCTCTATTCACCCTTATGTATTAATCCTAGGATTCAAAAACACCTCATTACTCATGCTAATTACTGAATGATGGTGAGAAAATGTAATGCACAGACAAGTATATCTACAACAAAAGACCTTATTATGTCTCTGAATTGAACAGTAGCATTGCCAGACCTGACAGAGCTACTATTTTCCCTAACTACCCATATATCACATAAGAGACAGCACCTCCCTACACGCATGCGTGTGCACGTATACACACGCACACACACGCACACACACGCACACACGCACACAGACAGACAGACAGACACACACACACACACACACACACACACACACACACACACACACACACACACACACACACACACACACACACACTAAAACACATTCCCAGACATTCCCAAATACCCATGCACCCACATCTGCTCTGCAACAAAAACAAACCATCTCCCCAACACTCGATCATACTTATGGAAACATTCAGCCATAAGATCATGTGGAATCACATGGATAAATGAACACACACACACACACACACACACACACACACACACACACACACACACACACACACACACACACACACACACACACACACATATCCATATACTGACACCACTGACAGGCATGTGTTTGCTAGACTTATTTATAAAAGTCACATTTTCTTCCTAGGGTAAAATTTCACTCATTCAAGCAAATTTCTGAATTGCTTAGAAGAGCTAATTAAGAGCAGCTTCACCTGTGAGACTGCTATCCTCACTAAAATTCTTGTGAGGGGAGAACATCATTGGCAAACTGCATCTATGAATCGGAAAGGCTTAGTGTGATAAGGCTAATATATCTCGTTAAGCATTTCTGAATTGCAGGGCAAATTATTGAAGTTGTTTAGTCACTGCTCAGAACAGGTCAGAACAGTACAATTCTATATGTGTATGATTATATGATGATATATAATCTAATAATGTCTGCAATGAATCATAAGTGAAAGATGTCTTCTTTTGTGTGCTTTCTTATTTCAGATAATCTGCACAGTTCATGTGTTCAAAGAGAAAAAATAAAATATAGCCACATGTGAGAAATAGCATATGCGTGAGTGATATTTTGTTTTCATTCTTATTACTGTGGGATAAATTTAATTAAGCATACATGAAAAATAATTACTGAACATTATTAAAACAGGTGTGTACTATATAATTTCTGAAATGTCCCATACAATGCACAAAAATGAAACAAGTAGATTGCAGCTGTTTTACTGGACAGGTGACTTCCAGAAATAAACATGATTTGTAGTAATCTTCAATAGTAACACGTGAACTTCAGGTTTGTTCCCCATGTTCTCCATATTATAGCAGTAACACTGAGTGACAAACATTACGTGTGAAAACCAGCCATTCATGGAAATTATGCTATATACAGCAATTCCAGATCACCTGAGACTTTTCAGTTTTGTATTTATAGCCAATGCAGACAGGTTTCAAGAATTTGTTAAGATCTCTCTTTGGAAGCTGCCCCAGGATTCACCACTTACTTTTATTATTGCAGTTAACTGTGTAATGATTCCTAACCCACTCACACAATTCCTACCTTGTGTTGTTATTGAGAGTTTACTTATCATCTGAGTAAGTATTACCTGATAAAACAAAGGACCCCGTTCTTTTATATGTTACACTACCCAGTGATATTAGGTAAAACAGGGGAGTCCCTAACATGCATTGTAAGAATTGACCTTTACTAAGGAAAGAGTTCTCAAAACATCTCAATATACAAATATTGATCTTAACTTCCTTAATACAACATCCAAAAAAGGAAATTAAGAAGCCTTTTATTAATCTTTGTGTGATCTGCTTTCCCTATTGTGAATAAATGCCTTGGAACCAAGTATACTAGTGTTTAACATATGTTTTCTACAAAGATAAAAGTTGCTTGTAGAATTTCAATGTAATTCCTCTCTCAGCTTAATGGTCTGACAAATGCACTGGACGAATACTGCATTTTCCTTAATTTTCAAATACGGATTGCTCAATAGTTAAAAGTGACTGGAAAGGAGAAGATTTGCACAACATTCAGCAGAGGGAGGGACACCTGGATCAGAAGTAAACAGCCATTGGCTGCTGGTGATGCAGCAGAAGCTGTCAAGGGTACAACAGACATGAGATGAAACTGTCCAGTGGCAATGCCACAGGATGCACTGTGTATTAACTTCCGCACGCTAACTAGTGACCTTTGCAATGAGTATTCAACTTGTGCCTTTCTTCCTTCATTTATCCCACCCCTGCCATTCATGCATTTTCCACAGGAAAAAAAAAACTGCAGAAAATAATAGACCCATGCACTTTATTTTTTATTTAACATGTGATGGTGATGTGGGTGTCATTTTAGTTATTCTTCTAAATATATCCTGCAAAAATTGATAAAAGGTAGAGAGGTTACGTATCAGGCCAAGCTTATGCAAACAATGACATAGGAATGTATGTATTAGGCCAAGCCTATGTAAGTAACTACATAACCCGCTCTGACTGAGATAATCTGCATTTTCATAAAGTGAGTATCTAAAAAAGTGCGTGACTTATAATAACTTAAAACTTAACAAGCATGCAGGAACATGTAACTGTTGCACAACATAAAAGGTAACAATTTATTGTTATCTGACAGCAATTACAGAATAATAGGATTTTATTGTTTTCAGAGTTCATTAGTCATAAAGTATATTTGGAAAAGTTTATGATGAAGAGGTGAGGATGGGAAAAATTTAAGTGCAAAACAGACCAGCTGGTTGGTTTAGCATTTCATTTAAACATTATTACTTTAAATGTTGGTATACTTAATTATAGACTGGCCAGAAAAGCTACTTCTGCAAATGGCTGTGAAATAATACCATCCATATTTTCCCACTATAATGTGGTACATGAATGGTTGGTGCATAATAAATTTATGGCAGTGTCTTGTTTTGAAATTTGGCAGCTTCAGTTTAAAGAACCACAACGCCTTATTTTGAACTACCCCTCATCAGTTTTACCTAACAGTTGCTTTAGAACTGTTTGTAACTTGAGATATGAGCATAACATTAGGCAACCCAAGGGAATGTGATACAGTGAAAAAAGAGTCTGAATCTGCCTAGTTTAAATAATATTGAAATGCTTTGCTGGGCTGTATAATGCCTTAGCTACTAAATTTAGAGTGGTTGTTACTTTTCATAGTAAATCTATGTAATTGCCAGGATGCCATTCAATGAGAACACAAGAGTTTTTTCTTTGTACAATGAGTTTGAACTACATGTTCTTCTCTGAGTTGCTACCTTCTTAGCAGCACTAAAGGATCATCTCGCAGTAATGGCTCACAGGAGTCTGAGGAGATCAACAACAATCCTAATTTAAAGGTGCCCACAAAGCATACATTCTGCAAGTCTTCATCATTTAAGAGGAATAGTTCCTGGACTGTGACATTCTGTAATGAAATGCAATATTTTTCAAAATAAACATCACCCTCAAACAATACAGCAGATTTGCTTCCTCCTGGTTTTGGGGTTTCTAATACCACGATGGGAACTGACCCCCCCCTACTAAGTCAGGGTAGTAGTACAGTTCACAAAAGTAGTATTGTTTCAGTCTTTGGTTTTAGCAAGAGTCTTCTCACTGCCTGCAATATGACCAGAATTACTTCCTTCTGTATTTCATACAGAGTTACATGTATTAGTAGCATATTTAAGTATAATTGTAAATTATTTTTTATTAGATCTGTTGCTTCTACTATTATTGGAACTATCTGGGTATATTTCTTCTACACTGCTCTTGTTTCTGCTTGCAAATCCTGGTATTTTATACCTTTGTGTCTCTCTATATGTAAGGCATTGTAATCACTAGATGTAGCAATTTCAGTGATCAACGTTACATTTGTCTTTTTTTTCATGGACTACCATACCAGATTTTCTTGCACCTATTTTTTGAACAGTTGGTAATGCGGATCCCATATGATATAAACTTCATCATTCTCTATAATGCTTAGAAGTTCATGTTTCCAATAGTTTTCTGTTCTTTCTATTTTGTAAAGTTTACAGAATCCTTAATGCAACAGTCTGGCCACATTATTGTGCCTTTCAGTATACAGTCCCAACAACAAGGTGTGAATGCTTCCAATTCTGTTTTACAGAACCTACATTTGTCTGTTTCTACAATGTTTTCAATGGATTTTGTAAACCATTGTGTATGTAGTCCACCATCCTGGGCCACCATAACTAATCTTTCATCTTTTGGTTTCAATTCATTTCACTTCATTTCTCCTTAACCATTCCAATCCTGTGTCAAATCTTGGTCAAATTGAGTTTGTTCCAGATGCCTAATGTATTTACCACTATATTTGTGGGTTTTCCATTGTTTTCTTCTTATCTGATCCTTTCCTTATATTCATTATTTGCTTTTTTGGCAAATTCAGTTGCTGTTTGATTTTTGTCTACGTCAGGTTTGATTTTCATTCCAACTTTAATCTGAAATGCTTTTGCTAAACTTAGTAAAGATGTCATCTTAGACATCTTTTTTGGTTTCCATATGATATGAAAATTGATCTCATCACAGGATTATCAGGATATACCCAGTAAGTATTTTGCTCTTCATTGCATATAAAATGCCTGCTAAATACCAACATTAATTTCTTAATGGCAATATTTGCATCATTTTTTCTATATTGGTAATACAGTGTATTTAACATAACAATAATGCTTCAATAAAATGCCCAGGATATTAAAAATACAAGGATATGTGTACTGAAGTGGTCTGAGCTCAAATCATTATCTAGAACAGGCCCATGAAATGCGGTAAGAGTAGTAAAATAGTGCATATTCTAAATAGTATGACCAATGGAAATAACCAACATTTGCTTTTCCTTTAAGGTCCTTCTTCACCTGTGAGTTAAGGACGTATGCATAAATGTATGCAATCAGATCCTGAATGTGTGAATTTAGTGACAATATGATTTGTAGTTTTAATGCAACAATCACACAACACAGTACATTGACATATGTACCTTACAACAATCACACAGAGCAGTACATTGACATATGTACCTTACAACAATCACACAGAGCAGTACATTGACATATGTACCTTATAATCACACAGCACAGTACACTGACATATGTACCTTACAACAATCACACATTACAGTATATTGACATAGATACCTTACAACAATCACACAGCACAGTACATTGACATATGTACCTTATAATCATACAGCACAGTACATTGACATATGTATCTTACAACAGTCACACAGCACAGTACATTGACATATGTACCTTATAATCACACAGCACAGTGCATTGACATATGTACCTTACAACAGTCACACAGCACAGTACATTCACATATGTACCTTATAATCACACAGCACAGTACATTGACATATGTACCTTACAACAATTACACAGTGCAGTACATTGACATATGTACCTTATAATCACATAGCACAGTACATTGACATATGTACCTTACAACAATCACAC
Source organism: Protopterus annectens (assembly GCF_019279795.1). NCBI lineage: Eukaryota > Metazoa > Chordata > Ceratodontiformes > Protopteridae > Protopterus > Protopterus annectens. The sequence goes on from NC_056731.1 coordinate 219,868,382, forward strand.
GGCGCAGTACATTGACATATGTACCTTATAATCACACAGCACAGTACATTGACATATGTACCTTACAACAATTACACAGTGCAGTACATTCACATATGTACCTTACATTCTCCTGTATAAAACACCAGGCTATGAAGTGTGATAATGACTCCTTAAAATACATGCCCCAGTCATGCAAGCACAGGAATTTGGGCTGAGAAAACACAAACATGAAAATACGCAATGCAAAAAATGTATGGCAAATCCTGTAAAAGATACTTTTGAGATAATGGTATGTTATCTTATGTTTAAGGAATAGATTCCATCAATGAATCAGTACTGCTTCTGCTTGATTATATGGCACACAATTGCTTTTTCCTTACGTATCTTAAAGTTTGGTGCATAGGCGTAACTTTCCTATTCTCTTGGTTTAACATCATATTATTTTTCATGAGAACACATTCTGGTGCTGTTATATAGTAGCATTTTATCACCAAATGTCAGTAACAGGAAACAAAAATGTTCTAACTGATGAGTGTCCAGGGTTAAGATATTTCCAATGTCCAGATTAATGATATCTGAGATAATGCCCACCATAGCACTGCATATGAGGTTAGTGAGACTAATGGCTTGGTAGTTGTCTGGGTCCGTAGTTAGGCCACCCTTGTGGAATGGCATTGCAATGGCTATTTTCCAGGCTTCAGGACTGTAATCTATAGAAAGGCTTAGATTAAATATGTTTAGTAGGAGACCAGAAAGGCCATACCTGGTACTGATAATCAAGGCAACATAGTATGATATCAGGGCCCATGGACAGAGTATTTTAAGATTTTGAAAGATCTGAGTTAACTTGTTCCATAGTAATTAAAGTTGGTGTCTGGGACAGTAGAACCTGTAGAATAGCTGTAACTATGGCTGGAGTAAAATGTGCACTGAATTTGTTGGCTCAGATATTATCTATTCCTTTGGGTTAGAAGTATAGATTTATTGTGCAATAATTCTGAATAATGTTGGGTGTTACATCTTAACGTCCTAACATAGTTAAAGAAAGATTTATAGTTATTATTTTGTTTTAGTGGCTAGTTTAAGTTCATACTCAGCTTTCAGCTTTCTAATGGCTCCCTTAAGCTCTTTGTTAGTGCGCTTAACTGTGCTCCTAAGGAAAGTAGAATGAGTCTTCCTAAAAGTACCAAGTAGTTTCTTTCTCCTGTAATATAATTTATTGATATGGTTATTCAACCACAGGGGTTTGTTTTTAAATTTTTCTTTATATTTGGTATGAATAGGTGCTGCCTTATCGATACAACTATTTAAGTGGGAGTAGAAGTCAGAGGCATAGGCAGCAGCTTTAAGAATGGGATCCATTGGAAGAGGATTACAGCACAATTTATTTAGATCATCAAGTAACTGAACAAGGTTTGCTTTTGAGAAGTTCCTAAACGCAAAGCTATTTACAGGGAAAGTGCCAGCAGTTTTAAAGGAAAAGGTCATTAAATTATGGTCTGATTAAACTTGACATGATGATAGATATGGAGCTGTGCAAAAAGTGGCCATATTTGTCAGGCCTAAATCCAAGATATTAGGGCCCCTAGAAGATGGTAAACTCTTTGTGTGTGAGGCCTAGAGCCAAGATATTAGGGCCCGTAGAAGGATGGTTAACTCTTTGTGTGTGTGGCCTAGATCCAAAATATTACAGCCCCCTAGAAGGATGGTTAACTCTTTGTGAAAGAGACTTAGCATTTATAATGCCAAAGAAGCACTGGGCATGTCAGCCATTGGCTGTGTACGAATATAGTTATTTATAATATCTAGTCTTTGTTTCCTGTCATGAGACAATTTGTTACCAGTATCTCACAGAATTGAAAAGTCTGTAGCTAAAATCCTGCATATGCTGTGAGGACAGAGGTCCTAATTTATTCAGTGGAATAAAATCTGTGATTTTTTGTACCTTCATAGTGCTGGATTTTATGTTTTTAAAACTAACACATAGAACAGGATGGAGAAAACAAAAGGCATATGTAGTACACAAATATTCCAAAAGCAAACAAAATAACCACGCTGGCCACCATGCTGATAAACATTCACCAAACAGCTTTAGTAAAATAGATTTTAATAAAAGTGTACTTTAAAACATAACTGATAAACTTATGCAGCAAAAAATATTAAACAAAGGATAAGCGCTTTCAGGAAGTACTCTTCATCAGATCCTATCATTGAAAAAATGACTAAACTTATATAAAAAATGAACATCCAATAACAATAGCTGTGTGGACCTATGCCACTGCAGAGTAAGCCAATCAAACTAAATAATTCAAGCCAAGGTATTGGTTGGCTTAAGAATATATAAACAAATAAAGTCCTTACACTTCAGTTCAATTTGCATAACTCTGGCATCTTACATAGGCCAGGCATGTGTACAGACAAGTACACACCTTCAGTCACGATTATTTTACGTAATCTAATCATATAAAAAACTTCCAGTCAAAGTAGATGTGTAGGCTTACGCCTTCTTTACTAGGCCAATAGAACAAGCCTTCTCAAGCCAGAATATTCTCTGCACGACTTGATTTATTCATTGACAAATCAGGAATAATTGTCTAGTAATATCATTACATATCCATATGACACCATGAAACTTGTACTGAAAAAGTGACTGCAATTTTCATGAATCCCACCCAACGCTCCTCTGCTGTAGCAATATATGTTTTATTTAGCAGTACCAAAAGGCATTAAAATATACCACTTGAGTACTAGCGATGAGCACTGAAAATGTATCTAGTTACATTTCTGTCTGATATACTGATTGAGCATAAACTAACTGTCAAGTATATTTGAAAGTTACATTAAAGAAACAAGGCACTGTATATGAGCAACTCATAAATTCATAAATTGTCTTCCTAGATGAAAAGGATTATCTGTTGTTTGTATACTCAGTGTGTTTTATTGCTGAGCAGAACATGGCGCAGTTGTTAACGCAATGAGAAAAAGATACTTTTCTGTGGTCCGCTGAGGCAACACACACGCACACACACTTATATATAGATATATATATATATATATATATATATATATATATATATATATATATATAAAACACTTTCTTGGTTTGGGAAAAGATCAGGGCAATTAAGCATCTGCTCAGGCTTCAAGGTGAAGGAAATGAAGTGTGTATTCCAGGTGCAAATCCCTTCTGACAACTAAAAGGTATTCATGAATACTGCAGTACTGATGCTTAGAAGCTATTTGTTTTGCGTAAGTTTTGCTGTTTGCTGATGGATGTGGTCCATCTCATCCTAGACTTAAGTTTTTTCCTACTATAACATCACAGTCATGTACCCTAGTACCTTGGAACCCTTCAATACTTTTCAATTTATTCATTCTCATTTTCTTCTCTTGCCGAAATGTTAAGGACCCTCAATATCTTTCCAGTTCAAATAAAATATTTGTAAAAGCAATTGACGTTAACCTCAAATTTGAATTTTTTATTACAAAACTATTAGACTGTTTAAGTTATATTTATCCACACACATTTCTTATATTTATAAATTGCCATGGAACTCTAAACAGCAAAGTGCACAACTATTTTTTTGCATATACACAGTTCTGCATCTTATTGTTTGTGTATTCTGTGTATGTACTGACATGGCACTCTGCATTTATCTGTATTTTGTGTTTGCATTGAGTTAAGCCATTCATGTGATTGTTTTCGTATTCTTTGTACATAATTACCATCCTGGTGCCCTGCATTTGTCTGTGTTTTGTATTTGCATGAAGTTGGTCATTCATCTGATTGTTTGTCTTTCTTTCGTACCCAGCATTTATCTGCATTTTCCCATAGAGTTGAGGTCATTGCTGAAAAGAGTCCAAGGTCCAACCACTTATCTGTGAACGAATTCAGTCAATCACTCACTCAGTCAATCAATCTTTCATTCACCCAATCAATCATTTGGTACGTATCTCCTATTGTTAAGCCACTGCTGTCAATTTTACATTTTAACTGTATGTTCTCCTTAATCAGTAAGCTGCTGTACGTTATAGTGTTCATAGATTCATAGGTTCATAGGTTGGTACTAGGCTATCGGCACTAGGGCCTATGTAAGCCTAGCCATAACAATTCCCTGGATATTTCTTCCCACAATATTTACTTCTCTGGACCCCTGTCTAGCAGGGCGACTGACATGATCCCCAGGGTGAATTTCCTATCTTCCATCCAATCATCAAGGTTCCTTTTGAAGAGGGCCAATGAGGCGCTCTGCTTGACATGTATGGGCAGTCTATTCCAGAGTATGGGGAGTCTCTGGGTCAGCAACCTATCCCTCCAGCATGTTTTGTTCATTGTGATGACAAGGTTTAGATCCCTGTAGCATTTGTGGCTCTGAGGGATTAGGATTTCTTTAAGTGGAGCATCTTCAACAGCTCAGGGTTTGACATGGCCTTGTATGTTAAGCAGAGATCGCCTCTGAGTAGACAATATGCCACAGAGTATAGCTGGAGTTTTTTTAGACAGTCAGCATATGGCATCTGCTTTAGGCCTGTGATTCTTTTAATGAGGTATTTTTGTGGCTTTTCCAGCTGTTGCAGATAACTTGTGAGGTACATACCAAACGGGGCATTATAGACTATAATGGGTCTAATGAGGGATGAGTACAGTGGGATAATGACCTCCTTTTTTCTGGATGAAAATCCCTTAGTGATGAGGTATGCCACAAAGAAGGATTTCCTGACTGTTGTGGCGATGTGGTTATCGAAAGTGAGACCACTATCCACCTGTGTCCCTAAGTCTCTCATCAGACTTTCTATGTTTAGTGTCCTGCCACCTATGTGGTAATTCATGGGTACATGTTTTTTTCCAAAGGGGATAACTATACATTTCTTGGCATTAAGCTTGAGCCCGTGGCTCTGGCACCAGACATCTGTTTCTGTAAGGCCCTTTTGTAGAATATCCACATCATTTGGGGATTCAATAATGGCTCCCAGTTTACAGCCATCTGCGAACTTTGTTAGCCAGAGTCCCTTAGTGTTGGCCTGTACCTCAGAGAAGTAGATGCCAAACAAGAGTGGTCCCAGGACTGAACCCTGAGGTACTCCACTTGTCACTTGTCTGGAGCTGGATTTGGAGTCGGCTACTTTTACAGTCTGTGTTCTGTCAGTAAGCCAGTTGGCAACCCATCGAGTGACGTAGGGATTTATGCCCAGTTTAGTAAGTTTATCTATGATTCCAGAGTGGGGGATGGTGTTGAAGGCCTTGCCGTGGTCCAGATAGGCTGTGTGGACTGCCTTACCCTTGTCCACAGCTCTGGAGACTGATTCGAAGAAGTCAATCAGTTTCAGGAAACAAGATCAGCCATTCACAAACCCAAACTGGGTGGGGTCCAGTGTTTGAAGGTTGCCAATGTCTTTGTTTATAAGTTCCATGATAATGTGTTCCATGCCCTTGCAGATCAGGCTTGTCAGACTGATGTGATGGTAGTTCCTGGGATCCAAGGCGGATCCCCCCTTTTGGAGTGGGATAACTGTAGCTGTGCGCCACTCAGTGGGCACAAAGCCTGAGGTGAGACTATGATTAAACATGACACTTAGGTGAGGTGCCAGTTCATTTTGTAGTTCATGTAGTACACAGCCTGGGATGTCATCTGGTCCCATGGATGCCGTATTCTTAGCTTTGGAGAGTGCGGTTTCTACCTGTGTGGCCGTGAATTTGACAATCTTTTAGTATTGAGATGGGCCCTTTAGGGGGTGAGAGGGGGTGAAGTTGGCACTAAATCGATCTGCCAGGATATTGGCAATATCCTTGGGATCAGTATATTTAATGCCATTCTGTTGTAGCTCAGAGCAGATCTGAGCATTGCCATTTAGATTCTTGACATAACTATAGAATGCCTTGTGGTTGTCTTTGGAATCTTTGGCAATTTTATTTTCGTAACTAGCTTTTGAGGATTTCATGAGGGATCTCAGCTTCTTACTGAGGCTGGTGAGGGAGTTATTTTGCATCCTGGGATTTTCCTGTTTTCTGCAACAGTTTCTTCCTTCTGTTGTATAGTTTGTTTATAGCAGGGGACCACCAGATTGGCTTCCTTTTTTGGAAGAAAAGCATCTTGGTTCTATTTGGGATGGCACAATTCATGCATGAGTGGATGTGCTCATACAGTGCCTTAGTGTAGGATTCTGCAGTCGAACTTTCAGATCCCGTCTGCATGGGTGTCGTGAAGTTTGTCACTTCTGAATTCAGTAGCATGAAGTTGGCTTTGGAGAAGTTTTTTTAAGGAGGTTTCCTTACTGGGGGATGGGGGTGTGATGTGGATGTCAAGGGTGATTTGCTTATGGTCCGACATGACCAATGAGGGGGTGACCACTGGTGTGGAGCATCTATCTCCCATGTTGGTAATGACCAGGTCTAGGATATTGGATCCCCTGGTGGGACAATGGATTAGTTGATCCAGGGCGTTGGAATTTATGAATTCCAAGAACCATTGGGAAAAGGAGTTGGTACCTTAGTAGTTTTCCCAGGTAATGGCAGGGTAGTTGAAATCACCCAGTATTAGGGTGCTTGGGTATATCTTAATATTTTCCAGTATGTTTAGAAAGATGTAGTGAGAATCTTGGGGCATGGTGGGGGATCTGTAGCAAGCTACAATTTGGATTGTGGTCTTACCTACTGTTAGTTGCACCTGGGGAATTTCAGATGCATTGTGTTGGACAACTAGCCTGGAGGTGTGAATATCCTTGGTGAATATAGACACTCCTCCACCTTTAGTGTTTCGGTCTTGGTTTTGTGGCCGAAAAGTGTGGTAAGAGTTGTAGCCTGGTATTGCAGGGGTGCTCTCTGGAGCCTTGAACCAGGTCTCAGTTACTGCAAAGATATCAATGTTCTCCATTTTTAGGAGTGCCTTGAGAGAGTTCATTTTGAGGTTTAGACTTCTGGCATTGAGTAGCATTACCTTCAGATTTTGCATGCTTGTATCTGTTACGGTGGTGGTTTTATTATTTGAACCTTGCCTAAAAAAGGCACTATAGGGGTGGCAAGAGCTTTAGCCAGTAACTTGAATCCCATGGGTGACAGGGGCAGACCATCTCTGGCAAAGCATCATGGTTTGTCGATCATGTCTTCCCAGCAGACAAATACTGGATCTCCTTTGAATGACACCAGAAGCTTAGCCAATTGTTGAAGTCAATCATTTTGTCCTTATACTGTGGTATCATTCTGGGCGAAGGCAGGATGCTACTCAGGGCTAGGGTCATACCTGCCTGGGCCACATGATCCAAGAGCTCTTCCATGTCTCTTTTCATGTAGTCCAGGGAGGTACGTCTCAAGTTATTCACTCCAGCAGAGACAATGACAGAGTCGTATTTGTACTTGTTGTGGAGTGACTTGAGTGCATGCGTTATGTGACGGATCCTGGCACCCAACAGGCAGCTGGCTGTAATTTTCTCCTTGTTCAGCCTGGTGAGTAGGACATCAGTGTGCCTGACTATAGAGTCACCTATGACTAAAGTGTTGGGTACATTGTCTTGCCTTAGGGGCTGTTGTTAGGTGGCACACTGGTGTTGTGAGCTATGTGTTACTTTGGTTGTGACTGGTGTTTGTTTGCTTTTCAGCTTCGGAGGTCCTTGTTGCTTGGGCAGGTTAATGTTAAGGGCGACCGCATATGTGGGTTTAGTGTTGCTATGTGTGGGTGTTGATGGTGTGGGTTTTGAAGGGCTATGAGTTGCTTGAGGTGTAGTGCAGGTGTTAACCTTCTCCTCTTGGCTGTCTAACACAATCTTGGCCGGAGAGAACTTTGCTTCCAGTTTGGCTATGTAAGTGCATCTCTCGCAGGTTGTAGTGTTGGGTGGTAGGAGGAGAGGATTGTCTGTCTACATGAGGCAGTTGCCACATTGCCCCAGTATGCCCAGATTCACCAGGTGGACAGGAGAAATCACCGGAAGCTGACCCTTGGACATGCCTGTTTAGGTGCTTTTTATGTAAAGTTTAAGAGCTGTTTTCCCTTACCTTTGCAAGGTACTTTGCAATTATAGGTTGTTTAGTGCCTACGATTAATTTCTCCTTATTGACAAGGAGAGTTGAGTGTTTGTATCAGTTTCAGGTTTCCTAGTGCTTTCCAGCAGTTTCTAGAGCAAGTGCTAGTCACAGGGGTTCAGATTTTAGTGCTACTACTGAGAAACCAACTAGTTCTAAGGAAAAATTTGAAGAGCAGACTTTCTGGCACCTGAAACAGTTTAACTGTAGCCTCGCAGTGCTGCACAATGTGAAAAATGTGCAAACACACGTTTTTAAGCCAGAAAGTTGAAAGGGATAGAAATCAGCCCAAAAAGCTAATACAATTACAATTTCAGAGCTGGAAACCACTCCTCTAGTGTTAGACAGGCAGTACAATGCTCACCACTCCCACTGGTAGGCAGTAGGACTTCCCTCTACCAATGCAAGGTCTGGATAGCTCTGAACATAGAAAATAAAGTCCTGAGACAAGCAAAGCCTGGGATATGGACTGGCTAGGAAAGGGGAAACGAGCAAACAAGGTAGTATTTTTTTTTGTTGAAGCAGGCTAAACAATGCAATAATACAGTAAATGAACACAGAAAAGGCTAACACACTTGAGTATGGAGTCCTAAACAGTAAATGCAATTAAACTCTGCAAAATTAGCAATTTAAAACTTTTTAAATGAAGCAAAGCAAGTGCACAACTGAAAAATGATTTAAGAAGCAGTAATACCGCAGAATAAGTAGCTAGTCTACATATACAGAGAAGTCTATATAAATCAAACACTTCCAAATAGCTAGTGAAATCTGTGTATGACTTGCAGGCATCACTTATTTTAGGCAACTACATGAAACACTGGCAAATACTCGGATTTATGGCCTATTAAATGTTGATGTTTCCCCCCCAAAATTGATCATGTTAAAGAAATGTTAGCCTGACATAGTGCTTCTTACACTGAGTCTTTATTGAATACATTGAAAATGTCAAGAGATTAACTTATAAGTCCATGAATTGTAGCTGACTGAAGACAGATGAAACACTCAACAGTGCAATGCCAGGGCCACTCTGGTGAGGTAAGGGGATATTGCCCTGACCATAGCCCAGTTAACCTGGGTTTGATTAACTCTTCTGGTGAGTGATGGAATGACAGGGAGGGATGGGCGTACCTATCTCATGGGAGGGTGGGTTGTTACATGGATGCTCCCTGCTACAATCCCTGGTGGACGCTGGGGACATTGCCTGAGGAGGCATAACTCCAGAGTGGTAAGGTGGTGAGCATGGCTGAGCTGCTGTAGAGATGGGCAATATGACACATGTTCCCACTGCATGCCCCCCCCATGAGCATGCCACATAACTATGATGGGAATTGGGAATGGTGGGTAGATCATAACCAAAAACCCCATTGTGATGTGGATGGCCAAGACCCCAGGATACCCTTAGGTTCCATGACTGGCCCCCAACTGAAAAATTGAGAAAGTCTGGGGGTGGGCTGGATTATCTGGTAGACTTAGCACAGACATGAAACACTGGGAAGCAGTGCTGTAAGGATTATATAGGAGACCCAAAAAATTCTTAAAAAAAATCAAAGCCAGTGCCTTGAGCAGTTAGATATTTAAAAAGAATAACAAAGTAAAAACATTTCAGTGAATGTACACAGTCATTATGAAACTCAAACATAGTTATTCAGCATGTATCATAACTTTTTGAAAGGAGTAAAAAAAAACACTTTATCAAGTCAGTGAAGTCACTGAAGAATTAAGCTTTGCACACATATCACAGGTTTTTCATATACTGTTGCTGCTTGTGGGCTGCTTATGCATTATCATATGACTGTCTGGGGAGGTCAGAGTTAATGTCAAGAGGGCACGTCCACCTTATCCATATATACATACCCATGAATCCATAGACATATATAGAGCAAGTAATAATACATCAAAGAGCATGCATAATGAATATAAAGTGCTTTGTAAGGATCATACACTGCTACTTTGCCATTACTATGTGATCAGATGTATTTTTGATATGGTAGAATTTCTAATAAGGCTTCTTTTGTCACTATACCCTCCATATAAGAAAATACATATTTGTGAATTTGTAACAAATCTTATCTGACAAAACTTTCAGAAGCCCTTAATTCTGTGAAACACTGATGCACAACCATTCAGGTAACAGTGTATGCAGAGGTGAACATGTAATGCTTTCTGAAAACTATATATTGCTGCAGAATGTTGGTGAGGTGGGAGATACAAACTGGTGCACAGAAGCAGAAATCAATACAGAATGTTTTTCATTCTAATATCTTACATGATAAAATAAAGCAGTACTAACAATGCTTGTCACTATTAAGGATCACTTACCTCTTGCATCATGGAAGCTCACATTTAAGTTTGAAAGGAATTTCTTTCAAATCTTGCAAACAGCATGAGAAAAATATACTTTTCTTTCTGTTTAATTCCTGATGCCATGTCCAGTACAAGAACTTGTGATATACCTTGTATTAAAGTAATTTGAGGAAAACACAAGCAAAAAAGACAAAAACAAGATGTGTCGACTACATTACCAACATAATAAGCTCACATCAGTCTGATAGTGTTTAACAAACTATTACCAGTAGTAGTGTAAATACAGTTAGTACAGTTGTAGTGAGAGTAGGGAACAGGTGGAGAAGACCCTGGAGAGATGGAGATATGCTCTAGAGAGAAGAGGAATGAAGGTCAGCAGGACTAAGACAGAATATATGTGTGTGAATGAGAGGGAGGATAGAGGAATGGTGAGGATGCAAGGAGTAGAGGTGGTGAAGGTGGATGAGTTTAAATACTTGGGGTCAATAGTTCAGAGTAACGGTGAGTGTGGAAGAGAGGTGAAGAAGAGAGTACAGGCAGGATGGAGTGGGTGGAGAAGAGTGTCAGGAGTGATTTGTGAGAGACGGGTACCTGTAAGAGTGAAAGGGAAGGTCTACAAGAGGGTAGTGAGACCAGCTATGTTAAATGGGTTGGAGACAGTGGCAGTGACAACAAGGCAGGAGTTTGAGCTGGATGTGGCAGAGTTAAAGATGTTAAGATTTGCACTCGGGGTGACGAGAGTGGACAGGATTAGGAATAAGTATATTAGAGGGTCAGCCCAGGTTGGAAGGTTTGGAGACAAAGCCAGAGAGGCAAGATTACGTTGGTTTGGACATGTGCTGAGAAGGGATGCGGAGTATATTGGGAAAAAGATGCTAAGGATGAAGCTACCAGGTAACAGGAAAAGAGGAAGGCCTAAGATAAGGTTTATGGATGTGGTGAGAGAGGACATGCAGGTGGTTGGTGTGACAGAGCAAGATGCAGAGGACAGGAAGAAATGGAAACAGGTGATCTGCTGTAGCGACCCCTAACGGGAACAGCCGAAAGAAGATGAGTGTAAATACAGTTAGGCCAGATAATTAGCTATTGCAGCACATTTGAGAATTACTGCACAAAGTAAACCTGTATATATTGTTGATGAAGTATTCAGTCATTTAATTCCATCCAATTCTTTGTGACCTCAAGACCTTTAACACACTAAAGCTGCCCGGTAAGAACTGTTTAATTTCTTGCATATTCATACTATAACTTCAGTACCACTGATTATCCATATTAGCCTTTGACTCCTTCTTCTTCTGTCTTTGATCTTTCCCACAGCATCAGTGCCTTCTGTAGTGAATCCTGTCTTTGTGTTTTGTGGCAGAATATGTGAGTTTTATTTTTGCTATCAGACTTTCACGTGAACAGTCCTGACTTATTTCCAGAAGTATTGCCTAATGTATTCTTGCAGTTCACATAATTCCCGGGAGTTCCCCACTGCCACAGTTTAAAAGTTTTGACTGATGCAGTGCACAGCCTCACTAAGAGCCCAACTTTTGCAGCCATATGTTATTACTGGGAAACCACAGCTTGGCTATACAGACATTTCTTGACAATATAATGTCTTTGCTCTTTAAAATATTTACCAAAGCTTTCCTTCCAAAAAGTACACACCTTTTTAGTTTACAGATGCAATCGCCATCTGCAGAGATCCTTGAGCCAGGAAAGTAAAATCTGTCACTGTGTCTACTTCTTTCCCGTCTATTTGCAAATAATTGATTTTGTCAGATGACACAGTTTTATTTTTATTTATTTATTTATTTGCTGAGCAGCAAGCCATCTTTTTGCTCTTTCTACATTCAGATTTATCAACAGGCTTTTCATCGTCTCTTCGTGTTCAGCCACCACAGTGATATCATTTATATATCTTCTGGTAATTCTGAAACCAGCACTGATGCATCTAACCCAGAATTATGCATGATACAGTCAGTGCAGAAATTAAGGAAATATGCTGTCAATATACAGCCTTGTCAAAACCTTTTCCATTTTCAGTTTTAAACGTTGCTTCTTATTCTGCACACAGATTCCTCAGGAAACAAATAAGCTAACCAGGTTTACCCCACTAGCCTAAAAACCTGCCATAGTTCCACACAGTCAAACGCACATTTGTAGGACACTTCACATTTGTAGGACACTTTGAATGGAAGTATGATGATTCAGACCAGGTGGGACTGTGGCATTCTATTTTGCTAAAATTGGAGGAGATTTAACTTTGCTAATACAGCTGTTAACCCAGATTGTACAATTCCCTTAAAGTCCTACTTATCATGGTATATCTGTTCTTGTTTTGAAACTGAGACAGCCCAGTCTTAAAACTGGTAATTTGGGCAGAGCACAAGATGGGATTATGAACTCAGGACGACAGAACAACAATAAGGGGGGGGGGTTATTTTTTGTGACCCCTGATTGTCTACAACCAACTAATAAGAACTACATTGGGTCTACTCCAGAAGATGCTATTGGTGGATTTATTGAAGGCATTGTTCAGGAGGATGTAACAAGTTCTTTGGACAGTTTGCTTATTAAACCATTGGTTTTTAGTGGTCTGCATTTTGAACATGAATCCACAGTGACCCTGTCTAGTCAATTGAATCTTTTCAAGAAAAAACTTACCAAACTACATGGTTTACAAATGGATCATGCTTTTTTCTGGAAAGCATTAAACACAACTGTGTTGCCAAAGGTTTACACACTTGGAAGATCCAGAATAGTCCTGACTCCAAGTCCACACTTTATGACGAGCTTGTGAGCATGTTTGACCATCATGGTTGTGAATTTATGAAACTATTAATCAGAGACAATGAGTATAAAATTAGCAATGTTATGTTGGGATTAAAAACACTTGATGACTATATTAACCAAATCTGTTATTTAATTCTTTTAAGAATCATTATGTTGAGCTTTCTAAAAAGATTGATCAGCAGGTTAATACCATTATGGTAATAAAACAAAAGAAATTTAAAAGTGGTGAAACTGACTAAGTCAATAAAAAGGCTTATCCTTTACCTAAATCTAATAATTCTAATATGGTGAAGCCATGATAAAGGACAAATTATTATCCCAGGGATAAAAATCCAAAGGAGGATATTCCAGGGTGAGTCTATATCACCGTTGCCAGAATATTCTGCCTTGCCCTTAATCCATTAAGTTGTTTACTTAACAGCATAGGCTATGACTATAATTTGGCTCCTAGAAAACAAAACAAAGTATAAAGACTTCTCATCTTCTCACCTTCTCTTTGTCGATGATTTAAAAATGTATAGCTCATCAGATGAGGAACTGAAAGCAAAACTACAGGTTGTCAAAACTTTTTCAGATGATATAAGAATGTCATCCGGTATTGATAAATGTGCAAAAGCAACCTTTAAAGCAGGAAAACTACAGCACCAGGAAAACATCAGTTTGGGACAAGAATGTTTTATAAAAGAAGAGGTAGTGTATAAATATTTGGGAAGTGATGAAGGATCAACAATAAAACTTGAACAAATGTGAATAAAGCTTATTAAGGAATACTTTAGAAGACTTAAATTAATCCTGAAAACAGCGTTGACATCTAGGAACAAAAGCCAAGCTATAAACCAATTTGCTGTTCTGGTTCTAAATTATAGTTTTGGAGTGATTGACTGGCCCCAAAATGTGTTGGATAGATTAGATAGGAAAACAAGAAGGATGCCTCATGCTCACCAAATGATTTATAAAAATCAGTGCATACCAAGATTATATATTCCCTGTTCTGAAGGAGGGTTGGGCCTCTTTGAAATTGATTACATGTATAGATCTGAAACGTGGGACTCCACACATACCTGCTGACCTCACAAGACCCAAACGTAGTGAAAGTTTTGAAACATGAGGAGAATAAATCTAAGATGACTTCTCTGCTTAATCTAGCAGAAGCATATTGGTGTCAAGCAGGAATGGAAATCAAACCAGAAGTAGATAAAAATTAGGTAACAACTGAATGTGCGAAAAAACAAAAGAAAGAATATAAGGTGAAGGACCAGATGAGAAGGCAAGAAATGTGGAAAATGCATAAATATAGTTGCAAGTATAGAAAACTTTAGGAAGAACGTCATGTTGATCAGGAACGAGCACAGGAATGGTTAAGGAAACCAAGAGATGAGAGGTTAAAATTGGCAGCCCAAGATACACTCTCCTTTGCAAAGTCCATTGAACATGTGGGAGAAACAAACAAATCTAAGTTCTATAAAACTGAATTGGAAACAGTTGCACACCTCATTGCTGGTTGTGACATACTAATGAAGAAGGACTGTATGCTGAAAGGCATAATAATGTGGCAAGACTGTTGCACTGGGGATTGTGCAAACATTATGGTGTTGAAGTGGCTGAAAAATACTGGAAACATGAGCCACAAAGCATCATAGAAAATGATGAAGTTTATATCACATGGGATCACCCATTACCAACAGTTCAAAAGATAGATGCTAAAAAACTAGATATAGACGTCCATGAAAAGAAGACAAAAGTAGCATTGATCATTGAAATTGCCATACCCAGTGACTGCAGTGTGTTGCATACAGAGACACAAAGTCATAAAATATCAGGATCACACCTCTCAACCTCTTAGTACAAGAATTATGGAAAAAGCTTGACATAATGGGGGGACAAAGGCCCAAAAATAGGAATACATTTTAAATATTACTCTTATAAACTTAGAAATTTACTAAAATAACAGATTTGTGTTAGCATGTATTTTCTGAAGGCTATGAAGTCTGAAACGTAAATGCATGTCATTATTTAGTGACTTAAATTCTCAAAAAAATCCTAGTGATTTGCCAGAAAACTATATATTTTATGAGAAACAGACCAAAAATATGAGGCAAAAATCTGGACATTCTGTAAAAATCTGGACAGTTGAGCAGTATGATAAGGATTTGCAGGCAGAAATGAAAGCAATGTGGAAGAAAGATACCCTGACAGTTCCAATAGTAGTAGGAGCAATGAGTCTTATAAAAAAGAACCTAGAAACGTATTTAAATATGTTACCAATTCATGTAACCCCATACGAATTGCAGCAGGAGTCATTACTGGGTACACTGCAGGTGTTGCGAACAGCACTTTTGGCTGACATCAAAGATTGAAACAATACTAATTTCATGAACTTGAATTGTACTTTGGCTTAGGAATGGGGTCTGTTCCCATCATGGTATTAGAAACCCAAAAGATTTGGAGAAATTAAAGAATGAATGAGTATCTCTCTAGGAATCAGGACACATTGAATATTGGATTTAACAGGGCTTCTTTTCATCAGGTGGAGCATGATAGCAACCAGGTGGGGGATGACTATATTCAGAATCCTAGCAGCATAACCAATCAGGGATATGATAACTACATTGATTTTGATGACCACCCCCCTCCCGAAGATGGTCTCAAAGGATAGCTTAGCACTCAGGCAAATTTCCTTAGACATATGTAGAGAGGTGCCAATACTTTTCATGGGGACAAAGGGAAAGGGGAAGGGGTACCAGAGGGAGATGAGGAGAATGATGAGGGAATTATTAGATACCTCTGATATAGCAATTTCCTATGATGGAGTTTTGTCTTCTTGTTTGGGCTATAACATATTTAATTACAGTAACAGTATTCTTTCTAAAATACATTTTAATTTATTTTCCAAGGATTCACCTTCATCCCATGAGTTATGGTTAATCTTTTTGATATCTTTATTGAATTCAAGTTGTTCATTAGAAAATTGAATTTGGCTGTTGTTTTTAAGGGCTGTAACACCCTGAGTGGAAGAACCCCTCATAAATGTTTCCTCAGGAGTATTTATATCCTTTCCTCACATCCTTGTTTGCAAGTATTTGAAAAAGCATGTATGGATAAAATGTATGAGCTACATAAAGAAAAGAAGTAATATATAAAATGAATCTTACCACTGAGGAGACCAATATACTGAAAGCACTTTTTGAAGATATAAGTATTCGGGTTATTATTGACTCTTCTCTGTACTCTAGTAAGATGTCTACTTTAACAAAGACACAAATATTCTCTGGCTTTTCAAAATGAAATGAATATAGCTTATAGAAAAATTTATATTTTTTTCTATAGGATAGCTTAATGCAAGGTACCATTTCAGTGAAGATTTTCATTGTTTTATCTGTGAAAGAACTGAAAATTCCCTCCATTTTTTGGTATCCCAAAGTTGCATGAAAACATTCTCAAACCCCCTCTTAAACCTACTGTGGCTGTCCAGGGTTCTAAAATGCACTCCCAGGCTGTTTTTATCAATGAGATTTTGAAAATGTTCAAGAACTACTGCCCACCTATATTGGTAGATTGATGTAGTTTACCTAGAATGGTCACAAGCAACTTATGGGACCAACACTTTTCATTTTTTAAATGTTGATATATTTGATTTATTGTCATATATTTTACATGGCCAAGGACTGGTTTTATTTAAGGAAGCTTTGTCTTTCCTAGAATTTTTGAAACAATGACAATGGAACTGGTTGTGAAGAACAACGTTTTATACTATGAAGGTGAGTTTTTTTTTAAATATTCAAGGAGTTGCAATGGATGTAGCGTTTGCACTGTTTTTTGCTAACATTATTATGTGTAAATGGGAGGTGGATTTTGTCTTCAGTTCACCTTATGTGGTTAGTTGGAAATGCAACTTTAGAGTCTTGAATGAGACTTGCATTTTTTTGGATGGACTGTCCATCCAAGGTTAAAGATTTTGTGCCCTTTCTGAATTCAGCCACTGATTTTGTTAAGTTTACATTTTCCCATACCTTTGATGAGGTCAGTTGTTTAGGCATTACTTTGACTAAAAGGAAGGAATGTAGTTTTTCTTCTAATATCTTTAGAAAACCCACCTTTTCTAATTCTTACCTGCAACTATCATAGCTTGCATCCCACAAGACAGAAACACAGCTTGGTCAAAGGTCACTTCATTAGGATTTCCAGAATGGTTTCCAATGACTTGTTATTCGATAGTGAAATAAAGAAAATTGCTGACATGTTTTTCCAGAGAGTATACCCTATGGAATTTCTTTTAAGATCGAGTATGTAATTCAACTAGGAAGGGCAGACAGATTTAAGCCTATATTGGGGGTTGGTTTGGATAATACTAATGGGGCTGGGAAGGATTCATATGATAAAGACTTTCCCAGATCTATGATTCTTGAATATTGTTACACATCCTCCGATTAGCAATATCATCACTGAGAATTGGGATATTTTAGAACAGACCAGTGTATTTTAAGCACCATTGCCCCCAAGCCTACATTTGTGTAGAGGGGAAAAAAATCAATAGAACAAATCTGAGCTCCAAGGTAGATCTGGTAATAATATTTTGAAAGTTGGCACAAGGGAATGTGGGACTTGGAATCAGTGTCATTTCATATGGGAAGTTGACACTCTCTGTTTTGCATGGTGAGAGCTGTTTAAGGATTAACACCTCAGCTTATTGTGGTTCCAGTGGCATAGAATATATAGTTCTTTATCAGTTTTGTTATAGCTTTCACAAAGGTAAAACTGAGTAACCACTTTGTAAAAGAATATATGAACATCTTTATGACATTGGGAAAGTGAATTCCAACAATGATTTATATAAACAAAAACAAAACTGTGTAGGGGCAGCCAGTTTTAAGTTTTCTGCTCTTGAAAAGGATCCCAGAGACCCTAGAGGGGGGATGGGAAACGTCATTCAATTTAAGGAACTTATTTGGCAATTGAAATTGAATGCCACAGTCCCACCTAGTCTGAATGGGCATGTTTCCATTTAAAGTGTCCTGAAAATGTGGTTAGCAAAACTTTAATAACTTATCTTAACATGTTATTGTGATTTATATTTGGTATGATCAATTTTTGTGTGCCTAATTTTTGGTGGGGACAACAGAAATTTGTAATGATCATGTTTTATACCCCAGCTGGTCCATGTTTTTAATACTTTTATTGGAATTTTCCATTCACTAATTACTCATGATTGCTATTTCCTGATTAGTGTAAGATTTTATTAGTGTACTGTTTCTGTTTCTAGTTGCTCGTGTGGTTTTATATAAAGGTGATGCTTGTGCTTTTAACTTTAGTTCTGCTGAAGTCTTTAGTTAAGGATGAAAATGCTATACTAAAGCTGCCAATAAAGTTGTGAATTTGTATGACAGGTTTCCTTGTGTTCTTCATCTTCCAGTTCCCTCTTTTTTGTTTAAGTTTTTGTAAGAGCAGAGTTATATCTGTAGGCAAATGTCGCAATGCTATATATAGTTAACAGTAAAGTGCTATGGAAGAATGGTTTCTTAGTGACATTTGTATTTTCATTAAAAAAAAAAAAAAAAAAATACACACACACACACACATATATATATATATATATATGTGTGTGTGTGTGTATATATATATATATATATATATATATATATATATATATATATATCTATCTATATATATATATATATATATATATATATATATATATATGTGTGTATGTATATATATATATATATATATATATATATATATATATGAGTCTACTATACATGATCGAAATTTCAGAAAGCCAACACCCATATGGCCGAGACCATATGTTCGACTCCTGAAATTTTGAACATGCAAAAAAAAAAATAAAAACAAAACACTACATTATTTTAAAGCTGCTAAGCCCCCCACACCCCCTTAACTTTAATATGCGAACTCCAAGATCGCACTACAGTATGGTAAATGGAAATTCTCTCATTCCGCGCAGTGAGGAGCTGTCCATTCAGAACGTTCGAAATTTCAAAAGTTGAACATATGGTCTTGGCCGTATGGACTTTGGCTTTTTGGAATTTCATTTTGTTGCTTATACAGTAAGGTTGCGGTAGGTGGGTCACAGAGTATATAACTTGAAACATATTAATGTTTCTATGTGGACAGCTGGATGGCTACTATGCTGCATTTAGATAAGACTGATCTGATGGCTGCAACGGGTCGAGCTTGAATTATTGGTTTTAGAAATGAAAGCTACTGTTCTGTGCTTTAAATATGTAATGGTGTGCTCTAAATATCTACATGATACTTTCTCTCCTAGATGGGAAACTGATCAAGTAAGTTCTTAAGTATTTAATTATTCAATTACGGTAACATAACCTGCAGTTTGGCCTTGGGCATTTCCATTGTCAGAGACCAGTGTATGCAGTAACCATTTATATGCATGGCATATATGGTCCTTTATTAATTTTCAGACTATAATTATATTAAGTGCATTTGATAAAAAGCGACATGGACATAACTATTGGAAAATTTTGGAAGAGCGGATATATCATATTGTTTGAACTGTTTGCTGAGTTACTTTTCATTTCTATTGTAAATTATACCCTTTTTGTTGTACCATGATATACACTGTACTTCAGTAATAGACATTTAATAATACTATTGGATGCTGCTAATGCTATTACTTAGCTGAACAAACATGATCAATACCCAGGCTGTCTGCTGAACTATTTGGTTAGAAATGTATTTTAAAATGTATTACTCATATGTTGTACTACCAAAGAACATTACACACCTTTCTGTAAGACCTGTGAAATAGTATTAATAATGTATTGAGGATTTCCAGAACTTTTCCAAGTCTTGCAAATGTTACATCAAGAGGCACTGTACTCCTCATGGGAAGGATGTTATTCAATTACATATTGTTCTTTAGCTGTGCATTAAAGTAAACTGCAATGGTTTAGGCCATGACCAATGATATATGTTTTACAGGCCTGCTTTATAATGAAAACATCATTCTAATATTATATTAGTAGTAGCAATGCAAAATACGCATATTAAAGAGAGAGCATTAATTGAACAATTTATTTCACCTAAGACTAGATATTTGAAAGTAATCTGTAAGACTCTGGCTTTCCTGAAATTGACTAGCTGCTGGTGTTGCCATAACAGCAAACTTTCACCAATACCTATATCAAAGCATCAGTCATCCACTTCCAAGCAAAGGTATTTGATGTGTGAAGGGAGAAGTGTAATAGAAAGAAAAATGTTTAACGAATATTATATTTTGAAGTTTATTTTATTTCAAGATGGATTCCTGTTAGTTTCAGTCTGCTTTTAATTATTTATTTCCTGCCAACATGGTTAAGTTTAGAAAGTTCAATTATGGAATTTAGAACTTGTGCTGAATATGGAATAGTGCAGCTATAGTGTCAGAAGATCCTTAACTAGAAAATAATACAAGGCTGTTCATTTCTAATTGGCTAGTGGATGTAGATTAATAGCAACATCGTAGTTGATTTGAGTCAAAAATAATTAAGCAATAACCCATGGCTGAGTATGGGTAATGCTGGATTTACTCACGGTTGGTGTGGCTTGGTCACAAGGGAGCCAACCGTGGATAAATCCAGCATTGCTCACACCCAGCCATGGGCTATTGCTATTATACAATGACATTGTTTAAGAAAAAAAATACTTACTTTTTTTAAATAATGTCTTTGTATAATGCCTCCATGCTGCCCTTCTGTGGTTTTCCGGTATCCTGGAGCTTTTTCTGAAGTACTGGGCATGTGTATGGGACTTGTGTTCCCACGTTTACATAGTACATCAGTCTTTTGCAGAGGTAGCAATGGAGAAAGAAAGATCTCCATTGCTTTTTTTTTTTTTTTTTTTTTTTTAATTGAAAATAAAAAAAGAAATCGGGAGACATTTTACGTTCGGGAGAGCAGGGACAGATAAAATAAAAGGATAATCAGGTAAGTTTCTTTAATTTGGCAGAATGTACCTGATTATCCTCTTATTTTTGTCTGTGCCATTTCCCTCATTCATTTCCGGTCTTCTGTTTTCTTTTTTGGGGCAAAAAAAGAAAGAAAAGTAAACAAAATTAGGAGATATACTAATGGGAAAATTTCTGGGCGACCCAACGTTTTTCCGTTAGTATATTCTCGGATTTACGATGGGCAAGCTGGTTGGGCTGGCCAATCAGAGTGCTCATTTCTGAATATTAATGGCCAGTCATTGTATAATAAAAACTAATGAAGCATTTTGTACTTGGGGTGACAGGACATTGATTGCCTTGTCTCTCATGTACATGCATTGCCTGCAATAAATGAGACTATTATTCTCTGATAAACTGTGTTTGAAATTATTTTGATACCTTAAGAGTTTGATGAGTGAAATCTCGGATCTTCTGAGCCTTATGTGGATAGCTGCACTAGAGATTGCCACTGGACCCACTTGTGACAGGTTTTATGTCTGGCAGATCTCTGTAGTGTGAATAAATAACTCTATTTTTCTCACATTCAGCAGAGTTTGGGATCTCTGTAGGTAAGCTTTAATAACAATTTTTATATTAAACACAATGTATGAGAGTGGATTATATTATATGAGAGCAGGGAAATTGGATGAGAGTGACAGATACTTGTTTAAATAGCAAGCTAAAAGTATCCTTAATGTGCATGAGAACAGGTTTTAAACAGAAAGGGAAATTTCTTCTTTTTCCCAGTTAGGGGTCGCCACAACGGATCACCTGTCCGCTCATGATTGGCAGTGGAGTTTTACAGTGTCAAGTTGCCAGCCCAGCACCCAACCTTCCACAGAAGGCACAAATGCACACTTAGGGCCAATTTAGAGTGTCCAATCCACCTACAGCATGTCTTTGGGATGTGGGAGGAAACTGGAGCACCCGGAGGAAACCCACATGACCACAGGGAGGACATGCAGACTCTGCACAGAAGGCACCCCAGCCGAGGATCGAACCGAAGAACATCTTGCTGTGAGGCAGCAATGCTAATCACTTCACCACTGTGGACGCCCCAGAAAGGGAAATAACTAAGGAACAAAAAAGCATATATATATGAATGCAAGTTTAAATCATAGTTGCATATCTTGGTATGTGAGTGTGTAATATTTCTGTATTTGGAGAATATAATGGGCGCTAATATGGATGTATTAAAAGAGATAAGTGGGGGACTCCAGCCAGGCACATGTTTAATAAATGACAGCTGTTATTACTTACTAAAATGGTCTGAGGTCACTAAAGGAGGGACTTTTGATAAGAAGCTTCTAGAAAATACTAAATAAGAATAGAAAATATTAAAAAGAGATTAAAACAGAAAGGCAATAAAATACCTGCCTCTTGCTGACCAGTTTTTAATGACTGGCAAGAAGAATCTGATAATAATAAAAAGGAAAAGGAATCTGCAATTAGAAGTTTAAATTACAATTCAGCTAGATTTAAAACACAGCTGTAAGTAGCTAATAGAACGGCAAATATATTACAGAAATGTGCAGAAGTAAAATCCTGTACCTGGGATCTATATTCCTTATAACAGTTAAAAAACGAACAGTTAATCAGTCAGATTCTTCTGACAATGACTGGCCTCTGCATCATTTTGCCCCCCTCTCAATCATGCAATCAACCTGCTTTTTACAAAGCTGACAGCCCTCCATCTCCTAGAGGGCAGGTTGAGGTACAAACCGCCAGCTACTGCTTCCCTAGATTCTTCCCAAGTTACTTCCAGTACTTCCACCCATCCCCATAGACCAGTTTGTAATGCAAGGTTTAGACAGCAATGGCAACACTCACTCGCCATGACACCTTCAGAACAAATGTTAGTAAGACTAACCAACAAAGGTAAATGGTTATATTAGAATCATAAGCAAGGAGCCAATTCAAAATATGTAGCTAAGTTAAAACATTTTTGTAATGAAAGTGCTCCACCAAAAAAAAACACTCTGAAAAGAATTAAACAGATAGTTACAGTTTCCAATAATTATTAATTGGGAAGAATATCTGGACTCCCCCTTCTAAACAACGTACAGAGGAAGTCGCAGATTCTAATTCTTCCACAGAAACTGAAATCCCTTGAACCAGAATGCATCCACTGAGAGAAGAACTCAATTCTGCAATTGCTGGAGATAGAGATGACCCTACCATAAGGGTAGTACACCTGTAGACTATTACTGATTTCCAAACCATTGTAGATTCTCTTCCTTCAATTTGAACACATTTAGCCAAATATGGATAAATATTAGAAGGACATATACAAGTACAAGAGAGTACGATCAAAGATCTGAGAGCAGTTTTAAAAACTTCAGCACCCCGACATTTTCAGGAAAATATAGGAAAAGTCCTCTAAGAGCATTAATATTCCAAAACATATAGATGATGGGTTTCTTACTGCTAGGGATAATTTACTAAAGGCCATCACTATAGCATGCTCCTCTATATCTAACTGGGCAAGAATCAAAGGAATTACACAAAAATAAATTAATTTGTTTCAGCATATTTGCAACATGAGAGATATGTTTTAACCCTTTTCTGGACATCCAGAACCTATGGAAGGAGCGGCAGCCAGAGAGTTGCCAACAGCCTTTGTGGACAGCTTGTTACTACCAATCCAGGAACAATTTAAAAAGGTTTGCTTAAACTTACTATGTTTATGCATTCATAAATTTGTTAACAATGTGCAATATGTGTCAGAACATATTGTTAGAGAAGAAACAGAACAACAAAAGAAATTAGTAGATGTTCATCTCTAAATGTTGAATACCGATTCACAGGGATGGGTATGGGGAGGAGGAATCCCAAAGGAAAAGGTAGATTTTGAGTTTTCCCTCCACAACCCCAGGACAATATTAATAACATTTTTTACCCTCTGACATCACCACAAGCACCATAGAGCAAACAACACCTTAATCATTGCTATAATTGTGGGCAAGCTGGATGGACATCAGTGGGATAAATGCCTACTTTCTTCACAAATGCATATGTTCTTTCAACAAACAAATTCACAAATGCCCAAGCAGAAAGACACCCTCCGATATGGACTACTCCTTGGCAACCATCAGCATGGCAACAAGCTTATTAGGACAGCCATGAACAGGAATCACAGTGATTTCCTTTGGTACTAGTGATCGAGAAGATTGCTTTGTTAGCATTACAGTACAAGTCTTTCCTTTCTTTTCTTGTAGACGCAGGAGCAACTAGATACATGATTTCTTCAGCAAATGCTAAAACTTTCTCCCTATCCAACAAAACAGTTCAGAGAATGTGAGTGTCTGGAGTTCCTCTGGATTACTCTTACACTACGCCTAATTCTATTCAAATTGGTTCACTAAAAGAACAAGCCTTTATTGTAGGAAATTACTCCCAATTAAACTTTTTAGGTAGAGATTTATAATACAAGTTGAGATGTACTGTTTATTGGACTCCAGAAGGAGTTTTTCTTGATATTCCGAATAAGCCCTTTCCTTGGGGTTTGTACTCAACTTATAATAATGCAGATGAAGATACCATTTTTCTTGTATTAATAGGAGAACATACTACAGATATTGCTGATTTGGAATGATTGGAAACAGTCCCTTCACAGCTCTGGACTACTCATGAAAATGAGGAAGAACTCATAAAAGGTGCTTAACCTGTAAAAGAAGTTTTAAAGCCTTGTGAGTGCTTACCAATGATAGTTTAGTATCCTTTGCAGCAGAGGTAAAAAAGGAATTGAACCTATTATTTCTGCATTAATCTAACAAGGAATACATGTTCTGACTTGAAGCCCATGCGATATGCATATATTACCAGTTAAGAAACCAGGAAAAATATGTACAGATTTGTCCAAGATTTAGGAGGAGTTAATACAGTACTAGTAATGCCCAGTTTTTCTGTAGTCCTTAATCTTGCTACAGTACCAAGTTTCATTTTTCTAACAGTCTCAGTGATAGACATTTCTTCTGCTTTCTTCTGTATTCACATACACCCAGCTGTCAGTATCTGTTCATATTCACATACTGAGGACAGCAGTATACAAGGGCAGGATTGCCACAAGGATATGTAGAATCACCCACTCTTTTATCTAGGTAAATGAAAAAAACAGGTTACCGTGTGGATCTACTCTGATGCAATATGCAGACAATTTACTTTTGCCTTCATATTCTTATTACAGTTGCAAACAAGATCATATTTTCCCCTTAACTAAACTAGCAGAATTAGGATTCAAGTTAAATAAAGGAAAACTGCAATTATGGAAACCACAGGTTCAATATTTAAGACATCTTATCTCAGAAGGCTCTAGACAAATGAAAACCTCACACATTACTGTGATATGAGCTGCACCAAACCCTATGACAATAAAACACTTGTGGGCTTTTTGGGACTGGCAGCTTACTGTCAACAATGGATTTCTAATATGAGCTTCTGGACAACTGTATGAAGAAGAACTTGTTATAGAAATTGCTAGGTAGGCATGCCTCTCTGTTAGGTTAGCCAGCAGCCAACCCCCCCCAAAGATTTTCTCTCTAAATAAACCAGGACCCTCAGCTCATACCATCATTATACCTAAGTAATTTTTACCTCCCCCTCTCCCTGGCCTGACATCCCCTTAGGAGACCTACTTAACTATAGTAAATGGACTGACCACTAGGTGGCGCCTCTATCTCAGCGTCAGAATTATTTATCTCTTCTCACTTGCTTATCCATGCTTATCTAACTCCCTTTCCAGTTTTACTATGACTGTCTATTTTACTATATCTCCCCTTGACCTTCACAATCTTTAATTACACTCTACTCCCCACACACACCTGCTCCTGCCAGCCTTTCAACAGTTCTCCATAATCTCTTACCTTCAGACTTACCTGCATATTTTTCATTCCTCACTGATTGTCACCCCTGACAATCCACTCACGTGTCTCTTCCTGCTCCGTTCGCCCTGCGGGCTCACTCTGCTCCCCTACCCTGCCCCCAATTCTCACCCGCCCCCAGTGCTCCTACATTTATTCCTCCATAGCCACACCCACATCACTTTCACACCAATCAAACTGTTTACATAATTACCTCCCCCAATCACCACTATCTCATCACACCCTCTTTTAACTCACCTCTTAACCCTCCTTGCAACAGCACCCCACCTATTTAATAATTCTTTTTACCTGCTTAAAGTATTCTGCCAGTTACTTTTCTCCCTACATCTCAAACAAATATAATGTCTAAACCAACTACCCCATACCAACTACAAGTCTTACTCTTACTCTCCCTCTTACCCTCACTAACTACTGCCTATCGCTTAACCTTCTATGAACATCCACTATACTCTATGCTTCTCTTCCCCTCTAAACATACTTCCACACCTCCATTAACTATCTATCCAACATTTCTTAACCTTATATCTAAACCTAGCTATATACTTGCCAAATACCATAGAATAACTCCTATTAAGTATACCAACCAGAACACTAGAAAAGTAATTGACTTCTCTCATAAGCCTCTCATCCCTAAACACATTATACTGCTACGCTTAATACTAGATGGGGATATTCACCCTAACCCAGGCCCAAACAATACCCTTAACACTCCAACCTGCAACCCAAATAAAACCAATAACCCAACCACCAAACCATCTAACTCACTATCTATAGCTCACCTCAATATATGTAGCATTGGCAACAAAATTGCTCAACTTCATGCCCTTTTAGATGTTCACTTATTTGACATCTTATGCCTATCTGAAACTTGGCTAAAACCTACTGTTAAAGACAATGAAGTCACTCCACCAGGTACAATATCATTAGACTTGACCGCACAGTCAAAAAGAGAGGAGGGGTAGCAATCCTCTATAAAGCAGAACTTCAGGTTACTACTCTAAACATTAATCCACCATCAAACAATAGTGCTGAAATACTTATCACTAAACTTCAAATCAACTCACATAAGTCCATAAACATCTGTATATACCTTCCCCCAGGTAATAACATCACTACACTTGAAAATATCCTTAACTGGCTTTCAATCAATCTCCCACAAGAAACTATAGTACTAGGAGATTTCAATGTAGACTGGATGACCTGTAGTAATATACACCCAACCACACATATTAACCTTTATGGCTTCTCACAAACAATTAACTACCCTACCAGAACTAATAGAACCAACAACAAAGAAAGTACCTTGGACTGGATTCTTACAAATAATTCTCAGAAAACATATAAAGCAGGTACCCTCCCAGATGACCTCAGTGACCATTCACTAACCCATATTATCAGACATAAGACCAACCTAACTTTCCCTCTCTCCTATAGAACAATACGCACAAAAAACATTTCAACTCAGAACTTTTCCAAACTGAACTCAAACAATGTAATTGGTCACCATTAAAATTTCTTTCACTTAATGAAGCCATAGAATACTTCAATACAATATTCCTAGCAATCCTGAATCATCACGCCCCACCATGCTCAGTTAGATATAAAACTAACCCAGCACCTTGGCTCACCAATAATATCAGGCAAAAAATCCTTCTCAGAAATAAATCCTGGGCAAAATAGCGTGCGACTAAAACACCCTCAGATCACCAAACCTTTAAACAACACAGAAATAATACCAAAAAAGCCATCCTATTAGACAAAAATAATTTTTACCTTCAAACACAGCAAACCTACCACAATCCACCACAAAAATTCTGGTCTAGCATTAACAAACTTCTTTACCCAGGCCAGTCTATCACACCCAACCCACTAGACTCTAACCCTGATAATCCCTCACATACTGCTAATGCCTTCAATTCTTTTTTCACCGATGCTATCCAAAATATTGCTAGCCATCTTTCTCCTGACCTCAAATCTGCCAACTTCTACCACTATCCTAACTCCACCTTTCCATTTACAACCAGTGTCTACTTCCTTCATCTGTTCCCTTCTCCTAAAATTAAAGCCTACCACACCATCAGCTGACCAACTCCCAGCAGAATTCCTGCAAAAAGGAGCTAAAGCCATAGCTTACTCCATCTCTATTCTGATCAACAGAACCATAAATGAAGGAACTATCCCATCTTTCTGGAAAATTTCCCATATCATTCCACTACATAAAGGGAGACACTTCAACGAGTATTCTAACTTCCATCCAATAGCTTTGGTATCTCCCCTTGCAAAAATAATGGAAAAATGCATCCATAAGCAATTACTTTCACACCTTCTCCATCACAACTTGCTTGCCGACTGTCATCATGGTTTCAGACCTTTCCACAGTACCACCACTGCTCTGCTATCCTTCACAGACATCATTAACAAAAACAGCAACAACAATAATCTTTCCTCTGCAGTCTTCATTGATTTATCTAAAGCCTTTGACATGGTTAATCACCAACTCCTCCTACACATACTGAAATCCCTCTCATTTGATCCCCAAGCCATGAATTGGTTTAAATCTTACCTTGAAAACCGTCAACAGGCGGTACTTTGGCAAAATAAACTATCTAATAACTTTCCTATCTCCCTCGGTGTTCCTCAGGGCTCCATTTTAGGTCCACTCCTTTTTTCCATTTATATTAATGACCTTCAAACAGCTATACCACACGCCACCTGCATTCAATATGCAGATGACTCTACTATTATTTGTACAGCCACCTCTGAAACTGAACTTAAATCTCTTACCCAAAAAGCTTTCAATATTGTAGAACAATGGTTTTCAAACCGCTGCCTCCTCCTTAACCCCAAGAAAACTAAATTGTTACTTTTCACTCCAACCCGAAAATCAACTCCCATCCACCTCACACTTTTATCAAATGATGGCACTATCATTTCTCCTGACCCAACCACTAAACTCTTAGGAATAACAATTGACAACCACCTCAACTTTGATACCCACATTAACAATACAATAAAATTAGTGAACAAAAAACTGGGATCCCTTTACAGAATTAAGCCCTTTCTAACTCCAATAGCCAGGGCTGTTACAGCCAGAGCCCTCTTAATCTCAACCCTATTCTATGCCTCCCCTATATATACTAATTTATCTAAAAACAACCTCAACAAACTGGCCACATCCTATAATAATATTGCTAGGTTTGCCACAGGCTCTCCATTCAGAACCCATCACTGTCTGAATCCAAAACAACTAGACTGGCTAGAATTTCACAACCAGCTTCAGTTTCTACAGCTTCCCATTGTCCACAAGGCCCTGTATAAGCCCACCAACACCCCTATACTCTCTACCATCATTACACCTTATAATAACAATAAGAACCTACATTCCTCCAATAAACTGCTGATTAATACTTCAAGATCCAATCACTCAGCAGGTGACTCCCTGTACTCTAACTCTGTAGGAAAACTATGGAATTTACTACCCACTGATCTCACTACACAAATGTCACTGCCACTCTTTAAAAAGAATCTGAAGCTCTTTCTTAAGACACACTGGCTCTGCTCCTGTACTAACCCTGACTAACTTTTCTCACTACACAAATGTCACTGCCACTCTTTAAAAAGAATCTGAAGCTCTTTCTTAAGACACACTGGCTCTGCTCCTGTACTAACCCTGACTAACTTTTCTCACTACACAAATGTCACTGCCACTCTTTAAAAAGAATCTAAAGCTCTTTCTTAAGACACGCTGGCTCTGCTCCTGTACTAACCCTGACTAACTTTTCTCTTTTCAAATTACAACTACTCTAATACCTAATAATTTCTGACTACCATGTTATTATAAATATAATGCATGTATACATAGATATTGTATCTCAAATACAATACCCATTGATTATTACTGCTAGTTCTATTCCTTGCTTAGACTAATGTATCTTTTATATATTAAAAAAAAAAAAAAGTTTTTGTAACAACTGCTTTTTTAGTTATTGGTAAGTTTTAACTGCTATTACTTTTTTTAATGTATGTATGGATTTTCTATTATTTTTGTTTTTTTTTTGGAGCTTTTCTCCCCGGGCCTCTACTGAAAATGGACATGTATCCAGCTAGACTAGCCCGGTCAACAAATGTAAAATAAAAAAATAAAATAAAAAAAATGCAGAAGTAGTAAAACCATTACTTGAATTGTTTAAGAAAGATACTCCTGAACCCTTGCTCTGGCAAAAATATCATGAACAAGCCTTTGTTTAGTTAAAACTTTACTGTCAAATTCTCCTGCTCTTGAATTGCCAGATTATTCAAAAAGATTGTTTTCTTATTCTGTTGAGAAAGGAATAATTTGGCATTAAGGTTATTAGCACAACATGGAAATGATGTTTTTTGACCTGTTGGATGTTTTGCTACAAATCTTGATCCTGTAGCTGCAGCCCACCCCATTGCCTTAGTGCAGTGGCCATAACTGTGCACTTGGTAGAAATGTCAGCTACTGTTACTCTCAGGTAGGAGACTTGTATGGCAGTTCCGCATTCTGTAGGAGCATTGTTACTAAAGAACAAAACACAATATTTATCTGTGGCATGACTGCATAAAATATGAGTTGTCTCTACTTAATAAGCCTTCTTTACAGATCATCAGATGTCCACTCCTTAACATATCCTCTTTAACTCCTACATTGGATGAAGGAGAACCCCAAGATTTTGTTTTTGTAGTTATGTGCTTTATACTAGGTCTGATCTGAAAGATGTGCCATTACTAAATTCCAAATTACCTCTTTTTGTCAATTGATCCTTTGTTCGAAGAGAAGACAGTACTTTAGTAATAGCCTTTACCATGTGTACTCAGGACAGAAATTTGCTGATGGGTCAATTTAATGGAAATGTGTCTGCTCAAATAACTGAACTTATTAATGAAGCATGTAAAATAGACAAAACAGTGATATTTTTCACAGACACCTGTTATGTTTATGGGGTAGTTCATGATTTTGGACAATTTATAGAGGAATAGGGTATTTACCTTCAGCAGGGACAGTTAGCAGGAATGTTTTTGTTCATGAATGATTGAAAGCATTATTACTGCATTGAATCTAATGATTCAACAACCACATCCTGGTTGCAGATAAAACTCAGCGATTCTTCTTCAACATCAATGATATTTACATTACCTCACAATCAGAAGTGAAAGTTAATGACTCAGTAACAGCATGTTTTAAGGACAGTGATGGGAGAGCAACCCAAGAACTAAACAGTGAATTAAGTGACAAGTATCACTTGTGGAGTTGCAGACAGATGAACCTATAAAATGGAGTGTGTTTGGAAAACAGTTTTATATAATCTATAGAAGTACAGTGAATCATCAGGGTTTGCAGTTTTTTGAAAACCCCTTTCAGCCCCAATCTTCTGGTTATTTGCATGGACTCATTATTGTGGCAGGTGTGATTTTTATTATTATCCTGTTGCATTTCTTTCTTCTTGTCATCTGGGGTCATCGGAACTGTAAGTACTAAACAATTTTTCATTGATGATAAGCATTTCATAAAAAAGTACAGACAGATGTTTAGTCAGAATTGATCTTGCCTGTTAAACCTGTTGGATTTCTTCAAAAATATGACCAGGGCCATTGATGATGGCAAATCTATACACACAGCATACCTGAACTTGGCAAAGGTCTTTGACACAATCCCCATGCAAACATTACTGATATACTTAGCAAACTGAATGTAAACCCCTTTGGTGTAAGAAGCATTGCCAACTGGCTCACAAACCAGTCACACACTATCAAAATGGATGACTCCAAATCAACCAGCAGACCTGTCACTAGCAGGATGTCACAAGGGTCAGTGCTGGGCTCCCTATTGTTTGGTATATAGTTCTCAGAAGTCCAGGCTAAAATTAAGGGGCTGTGGCTGACCAAGGTTGCAGACAACTGCAAACTGGGTGCAATTATTACATTTCCAAATGATGTCAGTATACTACAGGAAGGTCTTACTCAGACCAATGACTGGTGTTTTAGTCACAGTCTCAAACTGAATCCAAAGAAATGCATCATCATTCCCTTCGGTAAAAACAATGTTCCTTCACACTATCAAATTAACAACAATACCCTATGTACCTATGAAGTGGTAAGAGATCTGGGATCACCTTAACTTTGACCACCATGTGTCTACTGTAGCAAGGATGGCTTTCTACATAGCACACTTGATTAGCAAAGGCATCACCTCTAGAGCAAATGAGGCTATAACCCCTTCTATACTCGTCACTACTCAGGCCCATAATTGAGTATAAAGCCCCTTTCAGCTTGTACTGTACAAAGCAACTACAGTAATTGGAGAGACCTTGGAGGTTTCTAACTAAGAAGATCAAGGGACTCCAGCACATGCCTTACACAGACTGACCAGAGTCCCTGTCTCTATACTCAGTATCATATAGACTTCTTAGGGGAGACTTATGCCTGGCTTACAGAGCAATCACTTACCCAAACCTAGAAAATTTGCTGCACATCAGTGAATCAAATAGGATGACAACTACCCATTTCATGGACGAATATATGGCATGTGACTTGAATAGGACATGCTGAAAATTCAGAGTTGTCTCCCAGTGACTGCGGCATCTTTGGAATAGGCTGCCAATTCACGTGAAGCAGAGCACTTCTATGACACTGTTCAAAAGGAACCTGGATGAGTGGATGGGGCACCATAAATTCTTACTGGGGATAGTGCCCATAACCCTCCTGGACATGGGCTGTCATTTATAAATGCAACCCTGTGTACTGACTAGAGTATCTATAGTATTACATTGGAATGGCTAGGCTTGAAATGACCGATAGCTTAGTAACCTCCTATGATCCTATTATCCTATGAAGAACTCCAGACTGACATTCAAAATGTAATACCTTTTCTGCTGCCTTATATGCCTATGCTAAGACTCCGAATGCCATTGACTGTTGGGTGCATGTGCATGTACTAACTGCACACAATGGGGCTATTGCATTAATCCCCAGACTGGTGAATGATGCAAAAGTTGGGTCACCATTTTGTAATATTTTCTTAACTAGAAACTGGAAAGCTAAACATAATTCTACCCTTTTTTCAGTAGTTTCACTTCAGTTGTCAATGACTGTTATATTAAAAATGGAACACTCATTGGATGGAGTATTTGCAATTTTACTTGAAAAATGTATGTTGGAGCTGGAGGATTGGGTATAGCGGCATTACATGAATTCTATTATGTTTGTGGAGATCAAGCATATCCCTGTTACCAACAAACTGGTCATGTTGTTGTATAGCTTGTGTTATTCCAGATATATGACATGCAGAAACATTAGCTGGTAGAAGAATTCATAATGCTCATTGCAAGATGAAGACAAAGGACATTAACAATCGAGTTGGAAAAGCAGATTCTTCTTGGACTTCTAATCATGCTGTAGAAAAGACTGCATTTAAAGGCTTAGCACATATGGATCTTGGTACTGGTATTATTTCCAGAACAGGAATTATACTTGCTTATGGGGCAGTGAAGTCAATGTGGGAATTGAGAAAGTTGTCTAAGCTATTAGAAATATTAAGCAATGCTGCTTCTGAATCAATACATTGGATTACAGTTGAAATGACTGCCCTGCACAGTGTGGTGCTGTTGAACAGAATGGCACTTGACTTCACCCTTCCTTCTAAGTTCTGCAAATTTATTCCAGAAAATACAGATGCCATTCATAATCAACTCAAAATTATATAGAAGGTTGCCAAATTGTCTCGTGCTCAAGAAGCAGACAGTTCTCATTGGGCATAGTTAACCAACTTGTTTTCTGGTTGAGGAGTAAGTATTTTGAAAATGTTTATGACAATTACAATAATTATTTTGCTTTCAGGAATTGTTCTATGCATGTGTAAAATTGTAGATTATGATGCCTTTTGAATCAAGAGCAGAACCATTGTCACTGCCATATTAATAAAAGATTATATTGAAGAAAACAAGACAAAATATTGTAAGATTTTAGCAAATTGTACAGCAATCTTTTTGAGGGGGAATGTGTAGCTGATAATTATTTGAGCTGTCCTTTTATTTCATCAAGACATAAACATGTTTTTATTTCTAACAAAGCTATATTTGCAAAACAATTGTGTAAGCATTGTGCAGGTCAAGGACAGAAAGAAGCTGCATACGAAGAGTGTTTGATAGCGAGTGAAAAAGTGTCCACCCATCTGAGAACTTGTTGCCATTGTCCAGTCATAAAGAAACACATGCCTTGAGCGAAGCTTCATAGCATCAGATGTAGTAATATGAAGGAAGAAGAGTGATAGAAAGAAAAATGATTGACGATTATTTTATTTTGAAGTTTGCTTCATTTCAAGATGGATTCCTATTAGTTTCAGACTGTTTTTGATGATGTATGTCCTGTCAACATGGCTAAGTGTAGAAAGTTATGTTATGGAACTTGTAACTTCTGCCATATATGGAAAGATGCAGTTAGATAATCAGGACATCTTTAGCTAGAAAAAATAGTGTTACGGTGTTCATTTCTGATTGATCAGTGGCTGCGGATTAATAGTAACAATATAGTTGATTTAAGTCAAAAATAATATAAAAGAATGAAGCTTTTTTGTACTTGGGGAGATATGATTCTGATCACCTTGACTCCCATGTATGTGTGTTCTCTGCAAAAAATGAAACTGTTCTTCTGTACCGAACTGTATTATCTACAGTTATTTGGAACATTAGCAATGGCTTTGTATGTCTCCTCTGCAGAAGTTCAGTAGCCAGTCTTCTGTACTGAACTGTGTTATCTGAAGTTATTCTGGTACGTTAGCAATGGCTTTGTATGCCTCCACTGCAGATGTTCAGTAGCCAGTAACAATTTATTTTCAGCTCCTTCATTTTCCCATAGGCGTACATAACATTTCTTTTTTGCAGGATGGCTACCTTCCCTTCTTTGTTGCTAACATTTATACATTACTATTTTCTTATTTTCAGTAACCCATTCTTTTTTATGTCATATTTTCATAGCTGCTGAGGAACATACCTCTCAACTTCTGAGCATTAACAATGAAAGTACTGACCTTTAAAATTCACTGCAGGGTCATAAAGAGGAGCACTTTCCTATTTTCACAATAAAAGGAATATGTATACTAGACCCCACATAGTTATGGGAAATCATTGTGTACGCTCAGTTTATTTATCTTATAAGGGATGTACTCATAAATAGGTCTGCCTTTATGAGAAATGTGTAAATCTAGAAGGAGCAAGGGTAACTCTGAAAGCCAAAATCCTAGTGCTATGCCTAAATCATAGCAGCTGAGATGTATGCTGAGAAAGCTGCATATAACTCATGTGGCCTTAGCAGAAGATGGAACGGCTGGCCTTGTGGTCCCATAAGTATGTTTTATAAGTACTTATTAGGCTATTGATCTGCGAGG
Source organism: Protopterus annectens (assembly GCF_019279795.1). NCBI lineage: Eukaryota > Metazoa > Chordata > Ceratodontiformes > Protopteridae > Protopterus > Protopterus annectens. Next base: position 219,903,691 of record NC_056731.1, read on the forward strand.
ATCTAAAGAAACCTAGCATTATATTCCCATGGAAGTTTTTAGCCCTTATATTTTGTGTACAAATCACCCAGATGAGGGCAGAAAAAGAATATGTTGGGGCATTTACATGTTTAACATGAAGAAGGAAATAAAACATACTGCAGGATTCAATAAACTATGTGTAGGCTCCATGGAAAGACTATACAGAGTGTATCTGTGTACATGGCCACAATATGCTTTTGGCAATGAGCAATGTGTATTCATGATGTGTGGCATGCCTAAGTGAGGTTTTATAGAACGTCCCAGTAGTGTTGGCCATGAAACCTCATAGAACAACAGGGGTCCAGGGGTCCAGGAAAGTAAATAATGTGGGAAGAAATAGCCAGGGGATTGTTATGGCTAGGCTTGTATAGGCCCTAGGGCTAATAGCCTAGTACCAACCTATGAACCTATAATAAATCTGCATACAGTAGAGCACCAATGGTCTGCCCCCATACCTTCCAACCTCTTAGAGCAAAAAGTCTGTAAAAAGCCACTAAATACAGTGGGGTGAAGTCTGGCAAATATTGACATCTTGCCCTTATAAACGTAGGAACTTGACAAAGTAAACGAGTATGCATTAGCATGCATCTTCTGAAGATTTTAAAGTCCTAAATAAAAAAACGTCTGTCATTATTTAATGCTGTCCATCCTGAATGATTATTACAAAAGCACAAATTTTATGAGGAACACTGCAAAAATACCAGTTAAAACCTTGGAAAACCTGACAGAACTAGTTATATCTATATAGTTTGACTTTCTTTCTAATTTTTTATGCCATGTTTGGGCGATGTGCTGCTGTGTTTGGCTATGCTTACCCTGTTTGTGCAATGGGACCACCCATATATCAGACATGACCCAGACATCCAAAAATAGAAACTGGATGCTTTCACTTTCCATTACTCAGCACTGCTGGGCATCACACAAATCCGGAAAGTGGGGCTGTGCTATGCACATACCATCAGTTTAACAATGAATACTAAAAAATCTGACTACAGCTAAGAAATCCTGTGGTGATGCATGTGGAGTGTTGGACAGGAGTGCAGATGGTCCTGGATTCTAGTCTTGGGTAAGTAAACTTTATTAATACTGTTGTGACATTGCAGCTTATACAAATAAAGTGGTACTGTGACAAGATAACTGTGGAATAGCATTGGTTGTAAGTTATTTTTGGATACATTTAAAAAAGGTGCGCTCCTCTTAGCCCATGTTTGCGCAGTGGTAAGCGGCATGCAGTTTTTTTTGAATGTATCAAAATGTAGACAGAGCGCACTGTCAGTAAGCACAATTGGCAGGAAAGCATGATATTTCAAGGTGAATCTGTGGGAATTGTACTTTAGACATTGAGCTCGTCCTTGTGCACCTATGTCAGGTGTTGGAGAGGGTGTGCATTTCGGAGCACAGTGCTGGGGTGTCCAGGAGTCCAAGGTCTTTACTGGGCTCCTGGTTAAGGATCATAGGCCACAGCTGATGCAGGAGAACTATGCGGCTCACAATATAAATCTGAAACCTGGGATAGTTTGGAAAGGGTCCTTACCAGTGCGACTTTTATCCCCCGCACTGGGGAACAATGTTGTCACCATTATGGCAACCTCTGCCACAGGAAAAGGGATACCCTTGATCAGTGTCTCAGGGATTGTAAGGCAGGGAGCACTGAATATGGTAGAAACTGGTATTCATAATGTTTTTTTCTTTTTATCACAGCTGCAGAAGAGAAGGCATCAAATGTGAGGTCACATGCAGGGCAATTAGCCAGGATGCGAGAAGCACGTCGTAAGCATATTTATATAAAGTACTATTATTACAGCCTTTACAGTGATAGATGGATTAGTTGCTATATCATAGAGTTGTATGAACTTAGGAATGCATATCTGAACTGTAAAAGCAAGTATGCATGCATTACTCAGTAGCGAAGCTTTCAACTGTACTTATCTCTGCTGAATACCCACATTTAAGCATCATTGTTTTGGTCTGTTCATTGTAGGTTGCCTGGCAAGTAATTTATACTGACGTCAATAAATAATGAGTGTCAAAATGTATGTTAACACAAATTGTGTGCAACTATCCATGTGTGTAGCAGCAATATTTGAAATATGCTCCTAGTTATGGGCCATTGTTGTTGTTGTTGTGTCTTTCTGCTTTTCCCGGTTAGGGGTTGCCACAGCGGAACTTCGGTCCGCTAATGATTGGCAGTAGATTTTTTTACATGCCGAGTTGCCGGCCCTGACACACAACCTTCAATGAAGGTACGCCCATTCGCGCATGTCTCCACACACAAGACGCTCTAGCTGAGAATCGAACAGGACAACGTCTTACTGCGAGGCAACAACACTACTGCAGCACATGGGCCATTGTACACCTATTAATTTATGATATGTCAAGATATCCTGCCCTAAAAGGTAGAGAGGTATGGTCTGTAACATAAAGCAACAGTTGCACATTATCAGATAACAGTGAACATGAGTCTATAAAGTGTAAAAGGAAGTAGTGCTTGCATTATGTTGTATTCCAAAAGAGAAGTACAGTATTACAGTAGCCACTGCTTCTGGGTCCTAATACCACACTCCCCAAATTTAAAGCTCAGTGGATTACAATACTGTTTTAGCTTGTCAACAATAAAAAATACAGTACTGTTATGTAATCATTATAGCATTTGAAGTGCAGACTGCTAGACATGTGGCTTGAATGGCTTGCTGTCAAGTGTAATCACTGTACATGTATTCCAATTAATAAATTCTTAGTGGTTGTTATTGCTAACAGTAGAATGTAACAGAATAGAATTAATTAATTGTAGAAAGCTTTGAATATTATCTGTGAAGTTACTAATGTTCTTCTATTTTTCTGTCACCCCCACCCCTTCTCTTCATTTATTTATTAATGGATTTCTTATTCTTCTTATTCTTATTCTTATTCTTATTATATTATTATTTATATAATCAGATTACTTATTATTATATTATTTGGTATTACATCTTATGTTTTGTTTATTATGCATAATTTCATATTTCTTTGTTGTTAAATACTTTTTCATTTTTATGATTTATCATTTTGTTTGTAATTATATTATTTGAAACTTTTTATACTGCTTTTTTATTGTTTCTCTATTTTTATAATTTTCATTTAATTTAGTTTATGTTTTATTTAATTTTTGGTTTGAATTGTATTTATGTTATTAGTACAGCACAGCAGGGTAGGCTGGTTCCCTGTGATCCGCCTACACTTGCTTCACCGGCTGAAACACCAAGTCGCAGCACTTCTGGGCGGCACCTCACCTGCCTCCTCTGCCCTACCTGGACCCTCAGGTAGTTCTGCCCCAGGGGCCAGGCCTGTGGTCCTCTTGGGGTGCAGAGGCAGAGGGAGTGCATACATCACCTGAATGGAGTTGCCAGCTGTGGTACATAGGATTGTGCACCAGACTCTGGCACAGACAGCAGCCACTACAGCCAGTGGCGCAGTGATGGGACAGTGCTGACAGTCCAATGGGTGAGGACTTGAGTCATGCTGATGTTCATGGGACCTAGAACTTCCCACCCCCATCCCAACCAAGGTATTCACCCCCTCTTGTGTCTTTCACTAACCCTGTCTCTTGTCTTTGTATGTCTTGCCTGTCTGCAAATGCTTCCTCATCTTCTCAACCTGTCTGACTCAGAATTGCCTTTGTCCCTTCCCTAACATTCCAGTCTCTCCTTAAAAAAAAAAAAAAAAAAGCACCTGTCCCAAAAAAAATTTCAGCCCAAACATAGCTTTCCATTTATCATATGTGTCTACCTGACACACTTAATTTGGTCTAATTGGCTTCACAACGCAAGCATGTTGTTGTCACCCCTCTTTCTGGAGGAGACAGTCCAAATTCGACTAATAAACTGTACATATTCCTAGTTGTTACTGTTGAAGAAATGGATAGCTAAGGTTCTTACCTGCACCCCTCCTGCACTTTCCTGCCTTCTTTTCACTTTGTTTTTTCCCCCTGTTTGCTCCCCATTTAACCACTTTCCTATCTTTCCCCATTTCTTTAAAGAAACTGTGCGCGATGATGTATGATGCACATCATCGCTAAGCAATGGTGAGTGGCAGTAATATCAGTGAATGTATATAAAAGTATGACCTACACTTGTAAAATTTATGCCGGCACCCTATTTTGAACCCAGCACCATCAACAATGCATTAATCCATCCAGCCGCAGACTCAGTTAATTATTGAATGTATTTTAAACAATCGATACTAATTGTCACATTTTCTCAATAAACCTTATTTGTATGTGCAGCATTGCTCAGCAAGGCTGATAAAATATTAATTAAATAGGAAAATACCTGTCAACTTTATTGAGCAATACGTCTGGACAAAGCCATATACAATGGGGGGACAAAGGGCCATCACTAAAGTGCCATGTTATAAATACTGCTCTTACAAACTTAGAGACATGATAGAATAACATGTATTTTCTTATTATTAATTGATTTACTTAAGTAGCAGGTGTAGTCAACAGCATGTTACTGTGCAATTATCTATACAATGTGTAAAATACACCTGCTACTCAACAGACCCTGTAGCACTATCTGTTAAATACATTGATGGTATTTTGTTTTAGTTCAGATGGTACATGGTTCAAATACAGGTGTAGCTATCATTTCAAATACTTGTATGGGTACATCAGGATTATAAATTGTGATATTTATGAATCTGTGTCAGCTGTGTATGCACTCAGTGCAGTAATGGTGAAATGTGTGGTGCTGGATGGTACTGGTATTCAATATAAGTTAATAAGCTCCTTTTTACCATTGCTGCACGATGCGCAGCATCATGCAGTGTCATGCAATGATTCTTTAAAGAAAAGAAAAGGGCGAAATAGGAAAGTGGTGAAATGTGGAGCAAGCATGGGGAAAAATAAACTTAAAGGAAAGCAGGAATGTGCAGGAAGGGTGTAGGTAAGAACCATAGCTACACAAAACAAAATACGAGCCACTCAATAAATTAAGAGCTGAGCTCACTTTATGTAAGCATCTGCTACCTCAGCATTTCACCTTCAAGGATAAATTACAGTCTCATACAGCTCCATTTATACAACAACGCCCCCTACTGATAGGTTACATCAAATATTTTCAAATAGATCCTTCTTTACAAACATATAAATATTACAAAGTTTACATATATATATATATATATATATATACCTTATAAGGGTCTATATTAAAACATCGAACACTTAAAACAGTGAACGATGTTTCTTCGACCCTATTTCAACAAAAGCTGAAAATGTCGACACCTCAGAACAGCGATTTCTTGCCTAGGAAAAAAAATCGCTGTTCCAACCAAAAAAAAAAAAAAAAAAACAGTAGACATTTCCAAACACATACACATGTACCTTAACCCTAATTCTACCCCTCAATAAAAAAGTAAACAGCTGAAAACACATACACACGTAACTCAACCATACATCTAATGCAAAAAAAAAGTAAACTGTTTAAAACATATGAACTTACCTTAACCCGCACCCTAACCCTAAGGTCAGTAACTGTTGCACATTTGTGTAAACAGTTCCAAACACATACACACTTACCTTAACCCTAATTCCACCCCCCCCAAAACAAAAGTAAACAGCTGAAAATGCATGCACACGTAACTCAACCATACATCTAATGCAAAAAAAAAAGTAAACATTTTAAAACATATGCACTTATCTTAACCCGCACCCTAACCCTAAGGTCAGTAACTGCTGCACATTTACGCTCGGGCGCTATACTGGATAAGGGAATCTCTGAGACCACACTACAGTGCAAAACACAGCAAAGCAACAAAGTGGTCAAGCGACTTCTTTCTGAGGGAAAGAATTTGCTGAACAGCCACTTCGCTGTTTTGCCTGTTCGCTCTTTAGGTGTCAATGAAAACACATTCCACAAAATGCATTTTCGTCGTTCTAATAGGAACCCACGTTATAACATTCACACATTAATACTTTTTGTGCATATACAAAGCCTTTCCAAATCCAACTTGTACTTAATAACACAATTATATATTATAAAATTCCTCCACTGTGCTGTTACATGCCTACTAATTATACATTCAAATTTACCTCAAGGTTAAGACCCCTTGGAGACAGTGTGCCAAAACTGACAATCATCCTACTTTCTAACCTGAGCAGGTGTTTTGGATCCTGCTGATGTTAAGAGGTTGTATGTTGCTAAGCCTGTTCATCCAGTTTTGTATGTCATCCCTAAGGTGGATAAAAATGTATCCGACCCACCTGGAAGGCCCATAGTGTCAGGGGTAAATTCATATTTAGAGAATTTGGGCATTTTTCTTGATTCTTTGCTTAAAAATATTTATGTATAGTGCCTGCACATGTTGAAAATACTCAGGAGGTAAGTCAACTGGTTACTGAAGTGGAATGGCAGAATGATTACTATTGGGTCATTGTGGATGTCAATGCTTTGTACACCAATATTGATGTAAAATGGGGTTTGGAGGCCATCTGGAATATAATGAGTGAAGGTCCATGTACTGCTTTTATGGTCAGACTTTTGGAATTTTGTTTAACACATAATTATTTTGTGTTTGAGAGTGAAGTTTTTTTTTTCGAAAAGAGAGGAACTGCTATGGGTGCACCATATTCTCTGTCCTATACAATTCTATATATGGTGGAGTGTGAAAAGAAATTAATCTATAATACTGAATTTTTCAGAACGCTTGTCATCTTATATAAAAGGTTTGTTGCTGATTTGTTTTTCATTTGTTGATGTGCTATGGGTGAATTTTTGGTCTTTATGGAGGAAGTAAATAGGAATTTACGTGGGCTAAATTTTCTTTTGCATGCCGAAAGAATACCATAGAATTCCTGGATGTGGAATTTTCTGTGGATGAGTATGATAAAACCCAGTTTAAACCTTACCATAAACCCACTATCAATTTGTATTTTGCATGCTAGTAACATCCATCTACTGTACCTCATTAGTTCTCTTCCAGTAGGTGAAGTTAAGCGTACCCTGTGTAATACTTCTGACAACAAACTTAAGGAAGTTAGGCTTAATGAAGTGGTATAAAGATTATTAATGAGAGAGTACAGCAGGTACATGTTGGATGATGCAATTAAGAGGGTGTGTGGTGGTCATGACCTGGTAGGTTTTTGATGCATGAAAATAGTGTGGGTTTTAGTGGGTATTGGAGGGGAAATAATGAATTGAGGGATTATCAGGGCAATGAGATGGACAAGAAGAATATCTGTTTTGTCACAAAGTATTCCCCATTTTCAGATATTTTGAGAAAGTTGGTGATGGAATCTTGGCATCTTGTATATAGTGATGAGCAGTATGGTGGCTTATTCCCTAGGTATGTTCAATTTTTTTTGGAAGGTATTTAAGTCTTAAAGAGTTGTTGAATGTCAGGCAGGTTGGTGTAAATTTTGATAAAGTAGGGACATTTCCCTGTAAATGTTGTATGGTGTATAAAAGGGTAAAAAATTTGACAGGTAGTTGTATTAATGGAAAGAAATTTATTTCTAGGGGACAATTTAATTGCAGTCCCTGTGGGTGGTATACATTTTGGGTTGTGGTTGTAATAAGATTAAGTGGTACGTGGGGCAGACTAAAAGAATGGTTAAGGTTAGAATTTTAGAGCATTTGGGAAATATCAGAAAGGGAAATAGTAGCATTCCTGTTGCTGAGCATGTTCACTTGGTTATTGGTGGGTCAGATGAAAGTTTTTTTTTTTTGTGTGTTGGGTCAACCTTATAATATGAGGGGGGTGACTTTATTATGAAGCTGCTCAGGTTAGAAAGTCAGATGATTATCAGTTTTGGCACACTGTCTCAAAGGGGTCTTAACCTTGAGGTAAATTTGAAAGTATAATTAGTAGGTATGTAACTGCACAGTGGAGGAATTTTATAATATATGAATGCATTATTAAGTAAGTACAAGTTGGATTTTGAAAGGTTTTGAATATGCACAACAAAGTTTTAACATATAAATGTTGTAAGATATATATGTAAATGTTCTAATATTGATATGTTTGTAAAGAAGGATGTATTTGAAAATATTTGATGTAACCAATCAGTAGGGGGCACTGTTGTGTAAATGGAGCTGTATGAGACTGTAATTTACCCTGAAAGGTGAAATGCTGAGGTACCAGATGCTTTCATAAAGTGAGTTCAGCTCTTATTTTCTTGCATGGCTCATATTTTGTTTTGTGTGGTGTTATTTTGGACTGCTGTTTTATACAAGAACCATAGCTATCCATTTCTTCAAAAGTAACAAGTGAGCATATGTATAGGTCATTAGCTGAATTTAGACTGTCACCTCCAGAGAGAGGGGTGACAACAACATAGTTGTGTTGCAATGCCAGTTGGACCAATCTAAGTGTGTCAAGTTGACGTGTGTGAAATGTAGAGCTATGTATGAGATGATATTTTTTGGGGGGACAGGCACCCTTTTTTAAGGAGAGAGTGGAATGTTCAGGAAGGGACATAGGCAAGTCTAGGGCAGCAAGTTGGGAAGGTGAGGAAGCATTTGCAGACAAACAAGGCATACAAGACAAGAGACGGGGTCAGTGAAGGACACAAGAAGGGGTGAACACCTTGGTTGGGGTGGGAGTGGGGGGATCGCGAACCTATGGACGTCATGTTTGGTGACAGTAAGAATCGAGTCCTGGCCCACTGGACTGTCATCACTCTCACCTCACTGCGCCGATGGCTGGAGTGTCTGATGTCTGCATGTCCTTGTGTTATTCAGGATGATGATGGATAGCAGTGTCTCCACTTGGCATAGCTGTGCACCAGTTGTGTGGCAAGCAATCCTAGGCACCAGACCTGGCAGTTCAGCTCGGTTGATAAACTCACACTCCTCTGCCTCTGCTCCCAGAAGGAACCACAGGCTTATCCTCTGGGGCAGAACTACCTGAGGGTCCAGGTAGGGCAGGGGCAGCAGTGGGGGGTGCTGCCAGACTGCAGCTCAGAAGTGCTGGGCCTTGGTGCCATAGCCAGTGGACAGAGTGTATGTAGACCATGGAGAACTGGCCTAACATGCTGTGCTCTAGTAATAACATAAATACAATTAAAATTACATAATGAAATAAAACATAACACAAAATAATGGACAGAATAACATTAAACTTATAACATATATATATATATATATATATATATATATATATATATATATATATATAAAAATAATAAATAATATAATTACAAACAATGAAAAATAATATGAAATGAAAATGCATTTAACAGAAAAACAATAGAAAATTATACATAAAACACATAAAATAAATAAAAATAATTATGATAATGAAAAATATGATTATATACATAATAATAATAATAATAATAATAATACAAGTAATAATATAAATAAGAAATACAAAAAAACAAACAAACAAACAAAGAGAAGGGATGGGGTGAGAGAAAAAAAAATAACATTAGTAACCGAGTGGATAATATACAAAACTTTCTACAAATGATTTACTATGTTCAGTTAAATTTTACTTTCAATAATACAAAAGGCTAATAAATACCTTTATTACTTTGAATACTACCCTGTTATTAACACAAACACACTATAGTTCAGATCATATTGCATCCAACAATCATTCATGGGGGCATATATTGCACATATGCATGTTCCATGTACACTGATTACATTTGACAGCAGGCCATATGAACCACAGCTATAGAGGTCTGCACTTCTAATGCTATCATTATTAATATATAACACTACTGTACTTTTATTGATGATAACCTAAAACAGTATTCTAAAGACCTGATTTTAAATATGGACAGTGTGGTGTATGAACCCACAAGTAGTGTTTACTGTAATACTGTACCTTTCCTTTATAATACAGCATAATACAATCACTCTTTCCTTTTACACTTTATAGATACAGGTTCAATGTTATAATGATAATCTGCAGCAGGCTCTTGTTGTCCCTGGTTTATAGGTCATACTTTATATTGCAATATTTATGTCAACTTAAACAAGTACTGTATACGTTGGACTTGTGGTTTTCTAAATTACCACCCCTGTCTACTCTGAAATACCGGACTGTTGTTCTGACTAACATACTAATGCATGCATGCTTTTGCTTTACAATGGACAAATGCATACTCAATGTGATACAAGTGTTTACCACAATAAGCTGCATTTACTCCTAATGCTAAAATAACAGTACTGTTTGGAAGCATACATACCACTTGCATCTCTCATCCTCCTCATTCTTTCCTCATAGGTCCGCACATTCAGTTAGGTCTGTACCTGCCAATTCCAGTTATGACAGATACTGAGAATGTACACTATTGGACTTTGCAACATTTGAAAATGGTGCGCATTGCTTATCATTGGGCAAACACATTGCCCATGTTTGTGCAATGGGAAACAATGAAGTGAAGTTTAACACAGATATTATCATATCTTTACATAACTGACATTGCTGTGTCATCCATCAGGAAAATACTTAGGATATAAGAAATACTAGGTCAACTGCTATAAATGAGGGTGACTATAATGTGAAGTGGGACACCATTGAAAAGAGACAGATGTCTGCTGTATTAGAACCCTGGACCTTATCCATGGTAGTCCTACACTCACAGTTGTTGCCAGTAGAAGAATTAAAGAATACATGTGTATGTTTACATTGCTATGTAATGCAAGGACACATTAGTAAAATACAAGTTACAATCCTGGTATCAGAACCCAGGACCATGTGGACTACAGGCCAACAATTAACATCTGCAGCCACAGGGGATGTCACATGAAAATCTGCTACATTAATATTGATCCTGAGGTTCTCACTATTACATGCAGTGCAACAGCACTTAGGGGGTTTGCTCTATGCAGACTGACTTTAAGAGAATACATCTGAGGTCTATTTTAGATGTCTGGGTCTTGTCTGCTACCTGGTGGGCCACTTCTGCAGTTTGTGCAATGCCACTGTGCATGCAAACCAGCTGTGCATAGCTGATGCTGTTTATGTTAAGAGCAGCAAAGCACAAACAGTGGCTCCAAATAATAGGATAAAAACAAGTGCTAATAGGCAGCATATAACATCAATGTATCACGCATACACATACACACACACACACACACACGCACACACACACACACACACACACACACACACACACACACACACGTGCACACACACACACACACACACACACACACACACACACACACACACACACACACACACACACACACACACACTACTAGACTATGTAATTGCACAGGAAATATCCCTACATAGTTCTACAATCCAATTAATCATCCGATGCACATGCTAAACACAGGATGTGTGGTTTAACCCTGTGTTTCAAACATACACCTTTGCAGCAAGGATCAGCATGCATCTAGCACCATACCTCTCAATGTCTTAGAAGAATATGGACAAAGGGACAAATAATGGGGGGACAAAGGCATAAAAATAGGACATTTTTTAAATATTGCTCTTGCATACTTAGAAAGTGGATAGAATAACAGGTTATGCATTAGCATGACCTTCCTAAAGGATGTGAAGTCTGAAACTGGAATGTGTGCCATTACTTTCTGACTTCAGTCCTCAATGATTTGCCAATGCTTTTACAGAAAACCACAATTGCATGAGAAACAGACCAGATATATGAGTCCAACATCTAGATATTCTGCAAAAATCTGTACAGTTGGGAGGGATGTTCAGCATACAATCACATTGAAAATAATGCACAGTCGTAACAAAATATTATGTTACCTGTACATCTAGTGAAATGTTTCACTTTTACAATACTACATTTATTAATTACACACCCCGTTATGATGTTTGCTTGAAAATGCACATCACTATTTTACATGTCTGTGTTTCTTGGTCATTCATCAGTTATCTGTCCAGTAGTCTGAGACATACAGTATGTACACCATTCAATATCATTGCATTTACAATATCAAAGGATATTAACTGGGAATAATCTGATATGCAGCTACCAATTAAGGAAAGACAGATGGGAGGTTACAAGTAAGCATTGACTGTTCTTTTGGGGGTGGAGGAGCAAAGATTTATGTCTGTAAAGGCACTAACAGCACCGTGTTGGTCTGGTTACCATACATGTCTTGCATCCTGCCACTTGTATGATTTAGTTATGGTTAATAACTGTTATCTCTAATGGATCCCTAATAGAGATGTATAGTCATTTTGGAGGATGGTTTTAACCTCCTAGATGTTGAGTCAGTGTGCTGTGGCTTGTTTCATAGCCAATGCAAGGACTTACTGAGCATGGCTATGTCTGCCTATAACCACACCTGCTGCTTGTTTCTCCTATGAGTCATTATTGGCCTGTGGCTTTGGTGACCTTGGCATTGTTGGAAGGATGTGTTCACCATCCCCTTGATGATCCTGCTGCAGATGTTTCCACTCTGTTAAGTAGAATAGCATATACTATAAGCATTGAGGGCATGTTGGTGGATTGAAATGGTGCCGTCGGCCAGAGGTATGTAGGTAATGGCACTGTGAGTGCAGTAGCTGAAAAACATACTGTATGGCATTACTGTTTGGACTGTGTGTGTGTGTGTGTGTGTGTGTGTGTGTGTGTGTGTGTGTGTGTGTGTGTGTGTGTGTGTGTGTGTGTGTGCATCTCCGATGGCTTTCCTCAGCCATGACTGCAGTGCATAGCATGCATCCACACCTAAGTGAGCCTTGGAGATATTCCCCATAGCACACATCTAGTGCAGTTGGGGAATGTGGCACATATGGAAGTCATACTAACTACAGGGGTTGCTAATACGCACATTTCTCATGATTCCCATGACATTACTCATGACATGGCAGTTGTTTGAGTGGTAGACCTTATGGTTAATGCAGCCCTTACCCTATTCCCTGGTCGTTGTTCTCTTGTGTACATGACTGCGATGTATGGCACACATTACTGAAGAGTAGTGTGTTATATGTTACACTTGTAGCATACTTGTGATCCTCTCCTCAGAACTTATGTTAAAATATATGTGTTCTCTGCCATGTTGTAGCAGGTCCCCTGCAGATGTTTGAAATTTCAGAAAGCCGAACCCCATATAGCCGAGACCATATGTTTGACTTTTTGAAATTTCGAACATTTTGAATGGACAGCTTCTCATTGCGTGGAATGCGAGAATTTCCATTTACCGCACTGTAGTGCAATCTCAAAGTTGGTGTGTTAAAGTTAAGGGGGTGGGGCGTATCCCCCCATGGGGGTACAGGGGGGAAATAGCCCCCTGCTAGCAGCTTTAAAATAATGTAGTGTTTTGTTTTTATTTATTTTTTGCATTTTCAACATTTCAGGAGTCAAACATAGGGTCTCGGGCATATGGGTTTCGGTTTTCTGAAATTTTGATCATTTATAATAGACCCGTTGTAGCATAGCATGCAGGAATGTTTGGAAGATACTGGATGCTGATGCCTATGAAACACCAAGCATGTCCCCTTGTGGTCTGTTAAGGGTACCTGTGGCTAACATACTGACTTCAACACATACCTTATATTCCACTGGGATGGGTTCCCTGCATTTGGCTCTGTATGTGACTCAAGGCTGCCAGAGGTCCCACAGTTCCTCTATGTGTTGTTGGTCTGCAAAGTCTTCATCTTCTCTGTTTATGGCTTTTGGCAGCAACATTGCTTTCAGCAGTATCCCACACAAATGCATGTAAAATGTAGCTGCTACTAACAATCTGTCAGGGCTTATGTTGTATCTGTACTCCACTATTTCCTCACTGCACACATAAAAAGGACATGGTGTCTACATTGAGGAATTATATCTTGTTGAGTAGCTCCATGGTATTGGTTGATTAGCATTCAATGCAGCAGTGCATGCTGCAATTATCATCTCGGAATCACAGACTAGGTCAGATGCAATCAGTTAGAAATGTACACCATTATAAAAAGGCAGATGTGTAGCTAGGCAAACCAATATGGACGAGAGTTGTATCAGAATTCAAACTCAGTTACACATTTAAATTGGAACCGTATATTTTGACAGAGGAGTACTGTACTCCATCAGGTATGTATCCATTTTTTTACCTAAATAATGCATATGTTGGAATGTACTTAGGAATGACGTGAAGTAAATCAGTAAGCATTTGTTAGAACCGTACTCATGACATGGCCTTGTTTACCAGCCATTTGAGAGGATGTAGAGTAGGCCAAAGGTCTAATGCTGTGTGATAACTTTGCATACATGTTTCATGGGTATGTTCTTTGAGAGCACTTTTGAATTTACACTGTTGTTTGGTTAGCACATTTGCCCCTTAACCTGATATATTGTATTTTTTTATTCTTTTGGGGTGGGGGTAGATGAGTCCCTGCTAGGGCACAAGCTAGAATGGATTGCTGTGCTGGGTGTGTGAGCATAAATGAGTATCTGTTATGGCACAAATAAGGGTACATTCGTCATGCTACTCTCCTTGTTTTGTAGCTCCCATGTTATTTGTTGACCACTGTTGAATCTTTAAATTGTAATCAAGTGGTGAATACTAAGATCCTTCCTGCGCTGCCTTATCTGTACACAGTTTATTTGTACTTATGTGATCCTTATATGTGTTATTATTATTTTGCCTTTCAGTAAACAATATGCCCGCTCGGCATAGGCCCCCATTTTCTGAGGCAGACAATGACCTTATCAGTGAAGCCTTAAGGAAATATAATGCAGTCCTGATGTCCAGGGAGTGGGCCAAAATGTCACAACGCGCTGCCCTGTGGGAAGAATTGGTCCAAAATGTCAATGCAACTGGGTGACAACATTGCAGCTATAAGCAGGTGCAACACAGGCATGATTCATACTGCAAGGAGGCATGCTGCTGAAGTGGCACATGAATTTCAGGTCACTGGTGGTGGGCATGCAGCAGAACAACCCATCACCACCACCGAGGAATATCTGGTAAATATTGCCACTCAAAAGCTTCTAGCAGCCCATCAGCCAGTATGTTCTTGATGTGGGTGGCACTCCTGCATCTCAGGAGGAGCTTCCTGGTAGGCTATGTTAGATGATCAGTAGAATACTGTTGCATTCATTCTGTAATAGTGTATATAGTTTTAATATATGGCAAATTGCTTTTTTGGTGGGTGTATTTAAGATAGCTGCAGTTTTTAGGTCATTTAGAAGTTGTCAGCTACACTTTTGTTAAAATTGCAGTTACTATAGATATAGATTATTAAAATATTACCCCCTGTTATACTGTTAAATGTGGTGCTGTTGTCATTACCTCTCCCTTTACTTTTTCCAGGGCCATCAGAAATCCACAGATCTAGGGCTCCTATAGCTGGTAAGCAGAATACATTTATGTCGGTAATGTAGAAATAGTCTAACATATATGCTATAGTGTCCTCTCGGGCCTGCTGCATGAATTGCTTTACTGTCTGCATACTTGTCAACTGTACAGATAATTGCAGAATGTCCAGATGTGTGACTCATACATCTGGCCCGTATTTAAGATTGTAGTGATTGAGCTGTAAACTACTGACAGGCCATTAAAGACTGAAGACATAAAATAACGACAGATCTCACATTAAAAATGCATACCACTCATAAATGTCATGATGAAGCAATGCCTACTATTGTATCACCTTTCTAGGTTTGTAAGGGCAATATGATACAATGATACCTATTCTTGGGCCTTTGTCCACCTATTATTCATGGCTTTGTCCACATTCCTTGCCCTAAGAGGTTGAGAAGTATGAATGTCTGTAATAGTGACAGCAGTGTAACTTGCTTAACATATATTGCAGCATAGTAGTGCAGGTATTAATGTATTCCTGTTTTCCTTCCTTTTATCACAGGTGAACATGAGGTTCTGTGTCCCCTACATCACCTGATGTCAGTGTCTCATAAGACTCTTATTATGATGGTGGCCAAAGTGAGGCACAGCCCGGGTTGCAGAGGCTGATGCTAACACAGAGGTTGACATCCAGTGACTCCCACTCATTATCACCAGACACAGCCAGTATGTTTACGCATATCCGGTCCACTGAGGCCATAGATACTGGACAGTTGGAGGACAAGGACATTGACCAGGGAAGTGTGACTACTACTGCGGCTTCAGTGACTGTTGACACTGGCATAGCTGAACTGTTGGTTAGGTGCTACACAGGCAGATTGATAGTGGTGCTCGGAGCAGGCCTGTCGTCCCTCCACAACCTGTTGCAGGTGTCTCATCATGTGTCACTCAATGTATGTTTAGAGCCATCATGGAGGCACAGACATGTTCAGAAAGGAATTCTAGAATGCTCATTATTATAGATGCAGCACAGCATCTGACCTTGGGTGTGGAGGTGCCAGTGCAACTCCTGGCAGAGCCACTTCTCGATTTCAGGGGCAGAGACAATGAACTGTCAGTTCTACCATGCACAGTTCACAGCTTTTCAACATATAGACACTTAGGGCTAGCAGTGCGCTTGGCTGTGTTCATGCAGACACTCACACATTGAGGGCACCTACAGACATACATGCAACATTTACATGGTCCATCTTGTCTGCTTCCCTTGTTTACCCATACATACACACTTGCCAGCCTATTGTGTCAGCCTAGGCCTCCTGCACCCCCACACAATACCCTGTGCAAATGATGATAACTGTTCCACATTCCTGTTGTCTATCTTTTGGATTCAGGGATACTAAAGCTATGTGTCTGATGCACAGGGTTACTATCTATATTGATATGATGTTACTCCCTTCATTTGTGCTGTTGGACTGATAATTGTACCTGACATGTAGATTGTATGTAGCCATTTAGACAGCTGCTATCAGAATAATTTATCTACTTTATAGTGGATGCTTTTGTAAGGGCTGTGAATTCAGACAATTACATGTGTCTCCTTAATACATCTAACTTTCTCTTTAAGGATTGATTAGTAAAAACATATGGGTGCACATCCAAAATCAACTCATCAGATTCAGAACTCAGGATTGTATTTCACCAGTGAAGACAAATCTCATCAGAACAGTAATACAGTATAATGTTCCTTTTTACATCTACATTGCCATGGGTTATGAGGTTCATAGTGTGTGACTAGGGAATTGAACTGATGATGTTTAGAAGCATAGCCATTACATCACAATATAATATTAAAAGTCAGACATAATGCATGGCCAAGTTTTGTCTAGCAAGGACCACCCATGTCCAGGAGTGTAGCAGCAGTGATCCATGGCAGACAATGTTTTCACAGCAAGTCATCCAGCTTGTCCTTCAACAGGGTAATGGAGTTGCTTTGCTTGACATGAATTTGAAGCCTACTGCAGAGGAGAGATGACCTTTGAGAGATGTATCTGTCTCTCCAGCATGTCCTACATATGTCATAGGTAAATTGAGGACTCTGGAAGAGGTAACTCCAATCCCACATTAATTACACATATGCAGCATTTTCGGCCCATTTTGGCCACAGACATCCCTGTAAGGCATACATAATCTGCCTCAAAGCTATCTATGTGATACTGCACACAGTGATAGATACATCATTCTGCCCACAGAAGATACACGTTGGAGACCCTCTGATGTTTTGTTATTCAGACTTGTCTGAGTTTTGTGAAGTTGGTGCAGGTGTCTGATAAAATACATTTCAGAGGGTGGATTATAATCATTAATATGGCTGATTAGGAATGAGTATAGGGGATTGCTAACTTTATTGCTATTGATGTAATGCTGTTGCTAATGAGATGTAAGATGTACAATGTCTACTTCCCCACAGTAGACCCAGATTGCAGTTGACATGTGTTCCAAGGTCTATCAATACAGACGTGGGGACTAGTGTACTCATGGTTAATTTATAATAAGCAGGAACATTTATTATTACCACAGGGTATGCTGATGTATTTCTGTGCAGTTCATGTAACACCCATGGCTTTGTCAGCAGTCATTAGTGCCACAGACCCTCTGTTTTGTTCAGGACTTCTGAGACATATATATCAAACATGAGGGGCCACAGCACTGACACTTCTGTTACCACATAGGTGACATGTCTGCTGCTTGAGGTGAAGTCTTGCACTGTGATTGAATGTTGTTGGTCTATGATCCCATTTGAAAACTAACTGATAATATAAGATTTAATATTCAACTTGGTTAGTTTCCCACTGAAAACAAATGTTGGTTTGTGTTGAAGGCCTTGGCCAAGTTATGACAGAATGTCTGCACATCTTTGACTTTGTGTATGTCTCTGGTCACAGCCTTGAATCTCACCAGGTTTTGCAGTCACAAGATACCCTTGAGAACATCTAACTAGAACACATCTAGTGTTTGGAGGTCACCTATTTCCTTATGTCTGATATGCATGCATACTGTATCCATTGCCTTATGGCAGAGGTTGCATAAAGTTATGGTTCTATAATTACACTTGTATTTTGCAATAATCTCAAGTGTGCTTGGAAAATGGTCACTGTATTCCATTCAATGTGGCCAACAGCAGTATTCAGATTATGGTTGAATATGGTGCCTAGGGGAGTAGCTCACTGTTGAAGCACATGAAGAACACAGGCTGGAATGCCTTCTGGCCCCATGGAGAATGTGATCCTAGTCTTGAAAATGGCAGTGATAACTTTCTCATTGTAGATACCACAGCTTGGAGGTGATGTTGCACACATAGTTTGTAATAGGTTTGGTGGTGGCAGGGGGGAACAATTTTCAGCAAAACGTGTCTGCTATCAGGTTTGCAAGTTGCACTGGGTCAGTGTGTGTGCTATCATACACAATTGAATCCAAATACATCTGAGTTATATGTATCAGTTTGCAAATGTACATCAAGAAAACCTTATGGTTATCTCTGGATATGCTGTGCAAATTATTACTGTAATTGCTCTGTGAGGGTTTTTCAAGGTGTCTTATTTGCATGTTTATGCTGAGGAGAGTGGGCTACCAGTTCTGAATTCTCAATGTTGTATTTGTAAACAGCAGCTTTTTTCAGTTACTGTATAATGTAGTAATGACAAACATCCACCAGTATGGTTTGTATTTTCGGGAGGATCCTTGTTTGAGCCTATCAAGCACAGCTGTGTGTGTACATTTGTAGATGTGTAGACAGGGCATCAGGGAGTAAGTTACTATAGCTGCCAATGTCCTTTGTGGAAAGTGTCTTGGAAGAAGTTTAGACCATCCCTTAGGAGGGTGTACTTACCTTGGATAATGTTTGTGAACCTGATTCCCCCTTTGGGGAGTTCAGTTGCTATATCTACTTCAAAACATACCACCTTATGGTTGGATTAACAGTGCAGGCACTACACATGTGCCATTACATTGTTCACTCATATTGTTGAGGTACAGATTTGCAATATGAAATAACCTTGTAGTGTGGTGAACTATTTCTTCTATGGCATTTCAGTTCACAAACTCCAGTTAATATTGTGCAAGTGTGTTTGTTGTCCTATAATTATCCCAATCAATGGATTAATGTTTTCACCTGCCTGAGTTGCTTTGTTCTACTTTAATTGTTCCATGCAGTAATATATAGGCTTTGTGGCCTTTCATGTTTATGGATGGTGATCTATTAATGGCGATAACATGAAGGGATTTCCTATCCAGAGTATGTTGGACATAGAATAACTCCATATAGTCATCTCTAAATAGTCTTGACACGTAATAATCTTCAATGTAAATAGATATGACACTTCCTGTTGTTCACACAACTTTAATTTGCTGCCTGTCTGTTTGGTAGGCATTGTTGCCTTTCAAGGCCAAAGTACTTACTGCAGCCTTGAACCAGGTTTCTGTGACTGCACAGACATCAACATCTTCACTGCGAAGAGTGCTTACAAAGAGTGAGGCTTCAGGTGTGAACTCCTAGGGTTTAGTAGCATGGCCCTTACTTTGTTGGAGTTGTACATTTTCCCATTGATTATGCAGCTTTTGTGACCTTGCATAATAAAGGGATTATGGTGCAATCAAGGGCGTTATGTCTGGCAAAGCAGCGTGCTCTATCCACCATGTCATCCCACACTGACAGGTACTGTATCACCTTAGAATGACATCAGAAATTTAGGCAAGTTCAGGGAATATGTTGTTCTTTATATAGTGGTAGCATTCTAGGTGAGGGTATAATGCTGCACAAAAATAGGGACATATCTGTCTTGGACCCATATTTAGATAGCTCAATCATGTGTGTGCTCAAATATTTCCTATAGTCACATCTTATGTTGTGCATACCAAGATGAACTATGCTGGAATAAGAGTCAGACTTGTTGAGAGACTTGATTGCATGTGCGCTGTGATGATTATGTCTGCCACACAACTGACACTAAACATATCCTTGTTTAAGCTGGTGAGTGGGGCATCTGTACATCTCACTATACTGTCAACTATTATAAAAACCTTTGGGATACATGCCCATTGCCTTAAGCACTTCTATGGTGAGACAGTGGTGATGATATTCCTTATGTGTATTGTCTGTAGCCTGATTATGTTTAGGATGTATCTGCTGTTTAGGTTGGTTTGTGGAGAGTACCTCTGCACATGATGGTTTGTGTTGGGTGCATATTATATTGAGTAGGAATCAAGATGTGCGAGTGGAAAATGTGTTTAGTGTTACCTTTCTGGAAGCAAGAGAGCACTGATTCCAGATTCCTACTATAGGAGAATCTCTTGAAATTTGTACTTCCGTAATGTAGGACATACAGGCTATTCAATGCACATGATGCATTATCTGCACTGAGTCACAAAACCCATGTTAACTATGCTATCAGGGCAAACAGAGAGGAACTGATAGGTAATAATGGGAGGTTTGAATCTGGTATCTGCACAGACAATGCAAAAAGCAGGGTATATCTGCTCTGACTGCTATTTTCAGGTGACTAATATATGGGGTTTACATTATGAGGTCCTTTATAAGGTGGATAAATACCTCTATTATTGATATGTAAGTGGGTAAATTGTCGCTTGTTATGCAGCAGACAGCTAGATCTATTCTGCTACATAGCAGCAGCCTTTTTATTTGAAAGCAAGTGTATTGATGTTTCTGCATGTATGAGGGCAAAGTGTTAACAGCATGTGCACACAATCCAGAGCAGGTAATAGAAAGACACACTGTTAAAGGCCAAACTGAGTCCAGATGCACTAACCTTCAAATAGATACTCTTACTGTATACTCCTGTCTCAAGTATACAGATTGGGTTCCTCCAAACACAGATGTCGTTTTCTTCTCCCTATCCTTTTGGATAATACAATTAGGGCTCACCACAGCAGACCATCTGCTTGCATTTCTACCTGTCCTCTGCCTCTTTTTCTGTCACATAAACCACATGCATGCCCACTGTCACCACATCCATAAAACCTGCCTTAGGCCTTCCTATTTTCCTCTTACCTGGCACCTCCATCCTTAGCATCCTTCTTCCAATATACCCAGCATCACTACTCAGTACATGTCCAAACCAACACAATCCCATCACTCTGTCTACAAACCAAACAACATGAGCTGACACTCTAATATGTGGTTAATAATCCTGTCCATCCTCAGCAAACAAAATGCAAATTGTAACATCTGGGACTCTGCCAAATCCTGTCTTTTTGTCAGTAGCACTATCTGTAACCCATATGACATAGCTGGTCTCACTAAAATCTTGTAGACCTTCTCTTTCATTCTTATTGGTACCCATCTGTCACTAGTCATTCCTGACACTCATTCTACCCTGCATGCTCTCTCTTCTTCACCTGTCTTCCACACTCACCATTACTCTGATCTGTTAATCCAACGTTTTTCACATCATATGTCTTCACTAACTGTACTCCCTGCATCCTAACTATTCTTCTATTCTCCCTTTTATTCACACATATATATTCTGTGTTAGTCCTGCTGACCTTCATTCCTCTCCTCTGTAGAGCAGATCTACATCTCCCCAGGGCTGAATAAACTTGTTCCCTAGTCTCAATACAGATCACAATATTATCCGCAAAAATCATAGTCCATGGGAACTCCTATGTGTTCTAATGTGTCAGCCTGTTCATCACCATTGCAAATATGATGATTATGCATAAAATAACAGAAATATCACTGCTGTCTGTCTTATATAGGATGAGGTGACATCCACCCGTCTGTCAGGCTAGTGTGTGACCATGACCTGTTGTGATGTATACATATCCATTAATCTGATATTGCTGATGACATCAGTAGTGTCTGTTGAAGACAAGAGGACAGTGTCCCTTAGACTGCTTTAAAATGCTCTGTATAACATCCACCCATAGCTCATACACATACACAGCTGACTACAACCCCTACCTAAGTTTACACAATACAGATAGGAGTACTTAATGCACGTGCCACAGCACAAGTCTGACTACAACAGGACTGCAGGTCATCTTATGTTGGATGACATCAGCAGACCATGTGGAGGAGAAGGACTGCCTTGACTGGATGTTTGTGCAAGGACAAAATCAGTGCAAAACCATGCCATTTGAGAAGTTCATGGGGGATACACACTTACACCATTCTTTATGGAGGCACACACACACCAAGTTGACTATAGTGTGGTTAGAACCCCTACTTATCTAGGTTTACATACTATAGATCAGAGCACTTAATGTATGCACCGCAACACAAGTCTGATTTTAATCGGACCACATGTGATCTTATGGTAGATGACATCAGCAGGCCAAGTGGGGACAAGAGTTTGGAAGCCTGCTTTGACTGGATGTTTGTATAAGCACCATAACAATGGAAAACCATGACATTTGTGAAATCAGATTGTGATACACCATCCCACTTTTGTTTATACACAAATACAGTTGACAACAGTGAGATTAGAACCCCTACCTATTGAAGTTTATGGACTACAGAACAGAGTACTTAATGCACACACCAGAGCTTAAGTTTGAGTTATGGAGAACTGCAGATGGACTTATACTAGATGACATAACCAAGTCATGTGTTCAACAATGGCTTGAGAGGCCTGCATAGTCACATTGCTTTGTAGTGTAATCTGAGGCTAGTAGCCTAGCAAACAAATACTAATTAGTAGCCTAGCCTTTATTGAGCCTATTTGTCTGCGTTTGGATGAGCAAGCCTGTGAGCACCATTGATTTGCCCTGACCATTAGGGAGAACACAACATCATAAATTACAACTTGTGCAATGGTTGATATATGTGTGGAAAACTCAAGGTGACCCGGGGTTGTTGTGCTTGTTGGTGTTGTTGCTTGTGGGGAAACAAACTGATAGCTTGTCAATATTTTACATACACTTATATTATGCCCTGAATTTGCAATGTTTCCACATGTAACCTTAGGTGAGACATGGTGTCTGAGATTGATAGGGGAGTACACCTCTCAACTGTCCAGATTTTCGCATAATGTCCAGATGTTTGATACATATTTTTAGTCTGTTTCACACAGACTAAGATCAATGGCAAATCTTTGAGAAATGACGTCACAAAATAATGGCAGGCATCTGAATTTTACACGTAATGTCCATCACATGCTAATTCAACATCTGTTAATCTATCACCTTTCTGCATTATGGCATTCTTCCATTAGTATGTGTACATTTCTGATGGGTGTCATCATCCATGGTTCCAGGTCTTAGCCAGCATTCCCCAGTAAATGGAGTTGAGGGATGTTGCAGGCACACACATTAAAGATATTCCCCTGGGCATTGCACACAACTTGGCAGCTGGAGTGGTATCCATTGTGGTTAATGTAGATTCTACCCTGCTCACCACGTGGTGCCTTAATGTGTACATGAGCACAATCTATGGCACCCATTACTTCAGAGTAGTGTGTGAGATGGTAGAACCATTGCATATTGCTGGCCTTCTCCTAGGGGAAAGTGGAAATGATATTTGTTCTCTGGCATGTAGGAGCTAGCATCCAGGAACTGGTGAAGTATCCTGGATGCTGATGCTTGTGACACCCCCCCATCATGTCCCCACTTGGTCTTTGAAAAGTACCTGCAGCTAATATAATAAGCGCTACACATACCTTAGTTTCCACTGGGATTGGCTCCTCTCATGGGATTGGCTCCTCTTGTTGGCTCTGGCTCTGAATAGAGGATGCCAGAGCTCACAGAGTTCTTGTAATATGCCTCTGTCCACCCTGTAGTGCTCTACAATCTCCATTTCATGTAGCACCTGGAAGGTTACCCTGGGCCTGATCACTCTTCTCCTTCTCATCCTAGGCCTATTGTCAGCAGCACTAGCAGCACTGTCTTCAGCCTCTAGCACATGCAGATGTAGAATAGCTGCAGCAGCTCCTAGCATTATCTCAGTTAAAATTTCCAAGTCTCTACTCCAATGGTCTTGATGTATTGAGGGAAAATCAGAATGTAGGCTGTATGCATACTTTATACATTTCCTGAGTAAGTCCACCATGTGGGATTGGTTAATTAAGATAGCATTCACCTGCTTAGGATGCAATTAACATGATTTAATGGCCCTGCTTCAGTGAGCAGTAGTATGTTTTGTGCACTGGTGTGCAGCAGAGTGCAGCTGTGTATAATTAATGTAAACCATGTAAAGATTTTAAATTTTCATCCCTGTTGTCATGAAAAATACATAAAATGCTAATTACTGTAAGTTACACTTCATTTGTATGAGCTGCACCCTGTACTTGAACCCAGGACCATCTGCATTCCAGTCCAACACATAACACCTATCACCACAGGAGTAGTAATGCAAAGCTCTATAACACAAGGCTATTAGCAGAGCGCAGCCCCACTTACCAGGTTTGCTCAAAGCCCAGCAGTGCTCAGCAATATTAATTGAATGCATCCGGTTTCTATTTTTGGATGTCTAGCTCGTCTGATATGTGGGTAGTTTGGTCGCGCAAACGAGGTATGCATTGCCAAAACCATTTGCAGCAAGCAGTGCACTGAGCAAACATGTGCAATACATCCCAAAAAAGGGACCTGACACACACCCTGATGTCATCGACATCCATTGGAAACATAAAGACTGTGTAGGAGCTTACATGAAGTGAATTTCCCTACAAAGTTCCTGCATTTTGTGATTCAATAAATCCGCTGATTTTTGCACTCATTTGCATAATAACCATGCTGACAGCCTGGTATCTACATGGTTAATAGCCAAGTAAGCTGGGCAACAGCACGGTAGCATGAATTTAAAGACACAAGGCAGGATATTACTTTACCTATTATGACACTATATTATACTCCTCTTTTATATGACATTTCTTGTATTCATATTTAAAATCTTTTGCAGTAAGCGGCGCACTGCACAAACATGAGGTAAAAAAAAATAATTAAAGTTATACCAATCTGACAACCCCCCCTGATGCTTTTGGAAATCTACAGTGTATACATTGCCCATTATAAGCATGTTGTTACCTTTTCATGGGCATTCTGTCCATATTTCTGGACTTTTACATGCCCTTGCTTCCATGTAGACTCCTGCACATGAAAAACTTCTGCATATACTACCAACAAGAACACGGAGTCTACATAGTTGTGCTTAAGGGTACTGAATCACTCTGTTGTGCCGTTTTGCTTCATTAGCATACATTTCAGCTACTTATGCTGAAATCTGCATTCCACGAAAGTTTCCTATATTGCACGTGAATGCGAGTGATTGCATGCCGCTACACAGTCTGCACCTGTGTTTGCATCAAGCTGCAACGTGTACACAGAAAAAAAATAACTGTGTAATCTTTATTGAATTTGCACTATAGACAAAATAAAAATAAAACAAAACTGAATAATTATGTAACCACAGATTTCAAACTGTCTGTCATAATTACAGCTCTAGTAAATGATCAGCAAATACATATTCAGAAGTTTATGGGATTGTAGTGCCGCAATTCATATTCTGTTCAGTCATATGAAAGGAAATGCAGTAGCACAAAGATGAGTACTTTTGTAGTGCTGACAGAACTGACCCTGAAACAGAACTTGTCAATGTTCACTGTTACACTACTTAATTTTATAAGGTTTATAGAATGTCATTGCAAAATTCACTATAAGTTATTCACTTATAGTAAAGCAAATGCAGTATTAATAAGATGAATAATTTTAAAGTGAAAATAGACCTGAACATGAAATAGTCCTTGTCATTATTTAGTCATGATATTATTAACTGCACAATATATTTATTTAATGGCAGTTTAACATTCCTGAATAAAAATGTTGCTGCTCTGATTTTTGTCTCATTGAAATAAGGGTATTTGCTATTTAGCACTTATGAGTGATTTTGTTGTCTCAATCTGTCTCTTTCTCTCTTTTTTCTTTTTTTTTTCTTTTTTGTTTCATTTTCTGCAAGTCCAGAAATGCATGGGTCTCCTTGACTGCAGTCATCCTAGGTGTGGGAAAATTTACCGATATCCACTGTCTTCCTAGAGACCGCAGCACTCTACAGTCCTCAATCCCTTCACCACTGGTATCACCCCACCCAGGTCCATTAGGACAAGAATATTTAAGGCTCTCCAGACCATGATAATACCTATCTGGAAGCTCTCTTCTTTTACGTCTACCCACCATATGTATGTCTTTTCTCCTCCTCCTATTGTCAGTACACAATAGTGTTCATGTCCACTTTATCTGTCTTTTATGTTTTGTATTCATAAGTGTTTAACTCGCCCTACACTATCTCCTACACACTCTGCCCTTCTTCCTCCTTCCCCAGTTTTTCTTATTGAAATATATATTCATGAAAATGGAGCTCTATCTCCAGTGAAAACTATTACTCATCCTCTCCCTCTTCTTCCATTACAATCCCACTTTATGTCTTATTTTTGTGTTATCCTTGTCTGCTCTCTAACTTTTAGCCAACTGTCTTTTCTTCCTCCTTTCCGTTTTATAAAAAACAGAACAGGTTGTCCATATTAAGTCACCTACATAATAAATACAAGATCAGTAATCAAGAAGCCTCAATCCTCAGCACTAACAACAGTGGGAAACATACACACTGGGAGGATGACAAGTACACACAGAGTAAAGTGCAATTTCCCTTAACAACACACATAGATCAGAGTCAGTCTGGGGCTGGTTTCTCTCTTATTCTTCAGATCCCAAATAAGACTCCCCATTGGCACAGCTATAGGGTTGAGATCTCAGCTGAGTGGTCAAATCAAGATCTCCAGTACCCTCTCTGTCCAACCAGTGTTTTGTGTCCCTGCCCAAGTAGCTGACACACAAACTCTTTGAGATTTGATTTATATATAAACACACACACACACACACACACACACACACACACACACACACACACACACACACACACACACACACACCTGGAAAAGACTGGCACAAGTTTACTAGCTATGCCCCTTCTGCCCAGACTGTATGGTAGTTTCCACTGCCACCAGCTACTACTTATCAGCTACTTTAAGGCCCTTAACAAAGGGTGTGTAATGATACTATTAATTCAAATGGTAGTCTGACCAAGAGCAAGGCTATTTAGGAGTGGCCTGTACAGTGTCACCATATAGATATGCAAGTACGCTAAGAGCTTAAATATGTCTCACAGATGTTAGCCACAAAGATAGGTTTAAATATATTGCCCACCATATGTATGTCTTTTCTCCTCCTTCCATTGTCAGCACACAATATTGTTCATGTCCACCTTATCTGTCTTTTATGTTTTGTGTTCATAAAAGTGTTTAACTCTCCCTCCACTCTCTCCTCCAACCTCTGTCCTTCTTCCTCCTTCCCCAGCTTCCCTTATTAAAATATACATTCATGAAAATCAAGCTCTATCATCAGTGAAAAATGTTATTCATCCTCTTCCTCTTCTCCCAGTACAATCCCACTTTATGCCTTCTTTTTGTGTTATCCTTGTCTGATCTCTCCCCTTTATCCAACTGTCTTTTCTTCTTCCTTTCCACTTTATAAAAAACAGAACAGGTTGTCCATATTAAACCTATAAACATCTTGATGATTGGATGGGAAATAGGAAATTCACCCCGGGGATCACTTCTGTGGCTCTGCTTGACAGGGGCACAGGAAAATAATTTTCTTGGGTGGCGAAAGCCAGGGTACCTTTTTGGCTAGGCTTATATAGGCCCTAGGGCCAATAGCCTAGTACCTACCTATGAACCTATGCACCTTCATAATAAATAAAAGTCCAGAAAAAGTTTGATTAAGCTATTGATCTGTGGTGCTGAGTCATAAGCAGCAGAATAGTGGAGCATTTTCAGAACTGTTGGAACTTTTATACATATAACTAAACCCATTTCATATCACTTTATGTAAATTCAGATGTGCAATACAATTTTGGGTGTTTGCTCAGATGACTGAGAACTTTCAACAATAGTGTTTCTTATTTGGGCTTTATTCATTTTAATACAGGTATAACAACATGATTTACAAATTCCATTTAAGCATCTGGAAAGTGTGGGACTAGGAATACCACCCCATAACTCTCATCCTTTTAAAGACAGTGCATAACATTCTTTGCAATCAGTAAATGCCCATCAACATCTCAGTTATAATCCCCCCCAGACAACTATGATCATAAAATCAAACAACTTGGTGCCCAAGTCTTTTTAGTCTATGTTACAAAACTCCTGAATTCAGTTCCCAAAGAACTAAGAGCTGAGTTCAAGCTAAGCATGTTTTTCAATCAGTTCAGACCACCTCTAGCATTCACATGGACTTGCAAATGTGACCACATATGACATTAACTTAATTACAACCAGTGCCATCAGATCAATTACTTACCCCCCTGAACTTGTCCCTATGAATAAAATAGCTATATCTCCACTTCCTTCTATTCCTATACTAATATCTATCAGTAAACACACTATGTCTAACTTTTTTTTTCTGAATTATATAAACATACATACATATAAACATACATATAACTATACATAATCCTTCTTGCTGCATCTTTGTTTCTTACTAAAGAATGATAATTCCATTTTTGTCCTTATGTCAAACTATTATTCATATATATAATTTATTTTACTCTGCAATGTTTTTCATGTCAAAATTTCTCAAGCACTGCAATTTCACCTTGATATTGTTTGCTTACTTTATTTATTTATTATTTATTTATTTTATATTTGTTGACCGGGTTTGTCTGACTGGGCTATAAATGCCCATTTTCAGCAGAGGCCCGAGGAAAAAAGCTCTAACAGAAAATAGAAATTTTACATATTGAATACATATAGAAATACATTCATCAGTACCACAGATTACTGCATTACAGTGCAAATATGGAATTATTCTATTGCATTAACTGTACAGTGTAGATCTATGTAAATATTTTGATACTTTTCAGAGTTTTTCTCCTCAAGTCTCTGCTTGTAAAATGAATTTTCAGTTTAGTTGACTATCCCAATTAGCAAATGGAAATAAACAGACAGATGGACAGATAAATAGCAGCAGCATAAGGATGTGAGCAATTCCATAAATATGCCTATTGAAAAAACATTCAAATGAAAGGAGACCATGAAGCCTTTCAGTGCACCTCAAAGATTACAGAGGATGATCTCTTATATCAACCCCTATAACCCTCTTCATACCAACTCAACAGACTACTCAATCTCTCTAGTAACTTCTGCAACACCCAAGCATGGCTCATGCACATCACATGACCTTATAGAGCATTTCGCTCTCGCCAATTTCTCATGTTGCATATGCTATCAATAATCACTGTACATACAGTTAGTCTGTACCTCAGTGAGTGACTATAAGTAGATCCTTTTCATGACTTTCACCATTCAAACGCAGTCTTTCATAATCTCCCCATCCAACTAAAACACTGTGTACTTCACACTTACCCATACCACAAGGTGACAATTCCTGATACAAATAATTTCTGACAAGAACAAAGCTTGTGTGCTGTTTAATTAAAAAAGGTAGACTATAGTAAATCTTCCTAAAACTTCTTAACGCAGGTGATAGCCAACTAAATCCTGCTCCTCTATCATGAATGTATAATCAACCAACCCTGGCCACAAGATATAAAAAAAAATTAAAATTGTCTGTCTTAAAATTGTTAGTATAAATGATGAATGGGGCAGTCCAGAATCATGGCTACTAGTTAAACAGTCCCACATGCTTGCAATAATTGAAATGATGCTCAGGAATAACTTGTACTCTCATCCTACAGCTTTTCAAAGTATGGAATTTATTGTGACACAAGAACAGGTGAAAGAATTGGGTGCCACACCTCACTTAATCAAAAAGGGACAAACTTGCAAACTCTTGCCATAAGTAGAGCCAACTTTTCCAGTGACATCCCTGTCACACTAAATAACCCCGCTAAACTACATTTGGAATGACTCAACCCTTAACTTCTTCATCTGCCTCAACTACACCAGGAAAAAGATTAACTCCATTTGTCTGGCAAATACAGTTAACTCCTTTCTTACTAAAACCTCCAGAATAACCATAAACAAAAGCATTCTACTCTCCTAACTTGAATATGTCTCCCCCCATAGCATAAGCATCAAAAACAAACTACATACACTAAATGATAACCAATAAAATGTATATATTCATTACGCTGTCTCTTAAAGTAAAAATCACTGCAAAACACTGAGAAAAGCAAAATAACTCCTCGTACAACAAAAGACCAACCTTCTCGTAGGATCCCATCTACACAAATGCCTAGCTAGCCAGGCCTTCTCTTCCCTAGCAGGTAAACTAATTAGACAGCCTTCTAATTACAGCCCCAGAAGGCAAAACCACTCTTCTCCCACACTGCAATCCCACAAAACTAAACTCCACTGTACAGATCACTGCTTCTCTATACTAAGTCCAAAACTATGGGAAAGTATTCCCTCATAAATAAAAGACACCTCCTCTTACCCTAAATTTTTGACTCAAATAAAGGCCCACCTCCTCTCATCAGCTGAATGTCATTGCCTCTCATCCAATCGGATCACTTAATCTGAATTACATCAGCCCTACTAGTAATGATCTTGCTGTCCCTCATATGACAGATACTGCACTAACCTGCACTTCTCACTCACATAATCTTTTGCTTAACATATCTTCTCCTTCCAAACTGCTCACAAGGTCTTATATCCTTCACTCCACTAACTTATCCTATCATTCCCACCTAGAAAACACACCCTTGTAATTATGATATGGACATATCACTTTCTAAAGAGATTCATATTGATGGGTTATAAATAATGTATATTACAATTCTATACTCTGTTTTAATTTTTGTAAGCCAATAATGTTATATTACAGATGTATATATCATTCTACCCCTGTTATCTCAGTAAATGCAATTCTGACTTTCTTTTTTTTCCCAGGCTGAGGCTGGAACTGGTTACCTGTGATTAGTGCTGGTCCGCAGAACAAAATAAAGAAATTCGTAAAATAAACTGACTCTTGTTAGGAAAATTTTGACTGGACTGAATCAGGCAAAACAAAAACTGAATGTATCCTGAGATAAAATGGCATGATGAAGCCCTACCAGACTTTTATGAGTTGAAATGTAATGAACACATTGTAACTTGAATGAACACATTGTAACTTGAATATTTGTTTGCTGCTGCTTATGTTGAGCTCATGCTAAGAAGTTCATTCAGTTTTTCCAGTGTAGGGCATTGATGCATTTCCAGAAACCTGATGAACATTTAAAAATGTATGTTGTATGTCAGAATAATTTGCTCGTCAGTTCATGGCTCGACATGTGTTGCATATTGTTCTATACTTACTGTGTGACTGTAAGTCATCTAACTTTCTGCAACCTTTCCAAGTTCCCTTCCTAGCAGGCATGTTTGCTGCAATACTGCTATTGATCTAGGATATTCTGTTGCCCTTCACACCGATGAGTCTGACTGGTGTATATTTTTAAGTCCATGAGTATGGTACTAAAATAACTAAATGGCGCATCTATATTCAGTAGACATATTTTGCTTCGTCCAGTTGACTGAAGCAAGTTCAGCTGCAACTTGTTTCAAATGGAGTTTGCTTAAGTTCCTTACTGTTATTGTTTTCATTGCTGACAGCAGGACATTGCTTCCACATGGCACAGCCTGGATAACAGTCAACAAAGGGATTAGCTAGTGTGTCTGTGATCATGTACTGTTCTGGGAATTTTGTTAGTTTCCAGTCTTGTGCATTTTAAGCACCAATTTGATATATATCCTTATGAATTTGGAAGGATCGAAAGCTAGCTAGTTGCTAATATCTTCAGTGTATGATTGAACCTGACACAGTACGTTGTGCTCTGTCTACAGTGGCAGTTGTTAATTTCAGTTCTCATTGATCATAAATTCTGTTTCTCTTACTATTGGTGACACTTTATCAGGTTTAATGTATGAGTACCCTGTATGTGGGAATTTACAAGTACTTTTTTGAACTGATACAAAAAGTGCTTCACATACTGGGGTATTGAGAGGTTATGTGTGAATCATGGAGTTAATTGTGTCTGCTATGCAACACTACCAACTACTTCTTTTATAGTCCTTTCTAAAGAATTTAAATTCAGAATCATATCTGCCTTTTTCCCTACCTGTGGTTTTAGTCAAGATTTAGTTAGGGCTACAATATGTGGAAAAAGTGACTGTATCCATGTTTAATAAAAAAACAAAAATTCTCCCTGCGCTGTGGTGAACTGTCTCAAAAATAAACAGAAGCAAAAACAAAGACAGTATGTTCATCAAAATCGGCTTTTAGGAAAATGATGAGTCCACAAGTAAATAAATTCCAAGTTTCGACCTCTCTTTAATAAGCAAACAAAAATAACAAAACAAATAAAATGAGAGTCCCTTAAAATCCACACGATAAGCGCTTTCGATAAAAATCTTCCTCAGATCGTGATTTAAAAGTGGGACTAACTTTCATTTTTAAAAGATGTTCCTCTATGTTGCTAGCCAATCTGTGCACAAAACAAATAACTTCTAGCCAATCCATAATCCAGATTGACAAGGATTTATTTGACTTCTTGGATGTTCTTAAACCTACTGTTCCATGTATTAATGGATTACCAAAAATACACAAAGACATTAAGGATCCTCCACTACACCCAATAGTTTCAGGCCAAGGATGGGCCACAGAGAATCTATCATTATATGTGGAAAAGGAATTAAGGGAACTTTTAAATTCCTATACAACAGTATTAAGAGATACAGATGACTTCTTAGAAAAATTACTTAAATCCATGGAAAATACAGTAAATGAGGGTGATCCCCTGTTAATAACCTTGGATGTTAATAATCTCTTCACCACTATTCCAAACGATATTGGGATAGATTCTGTTAGAAGGTTGATGTTAACTAAGAAAACTGCAGCTGAAACACGACTCATCTGTGATCTGCTGGAATTGATCTTGGAGAAAATTACTTCATATATGGAGAAAAGATCTATTTGCAGAAATGGGGGGGTGGCCATGGGCACCTTGTGCTAATAGTTACTCCAATTTAGTCCTTGCTGAATGGGAACAGCAGGTTGTATTAAACATCAATAATCCTTGGCATAAGAATATTCTTTATTATGAACATTTTGTTGATGACCTATTTATCTTATGGAAAGGTGATGAAGAGCAATTTAGACGATTTCATGAATATCTTGATATGACCACTTCTTACTTGACTTTCACTTCGGACTTCAAGACAAACTATCAACTTTTTGGATGTTAGTGTCAGCTTTAATGATTTAGATGCTTTGGACTTTGATCTATATAGAAAGAGCACATGGAGAAATCATTATTTACAAAAAGCAGCATGCATCCGAGACATATTGTCAGAAATATTATGACCAATGAGACAAATAGAATTTATAAACGTTGTAATCGGGAGTCAGTATGAGGTAGAGAAGTAAAATTTCTACAGGAGAATCTTAAAAATAGAGGGTACAAAGAACAGGACTTACAACTCCAGACTATGGTATGGCAGAATGTAGCCAAACAAGGAAATATGAGCATCAGGTTCTCTCTGACTTATAGTACTGACAATTCTCAAATTTTGAGAGTAATAAATCAATTTTGGCCTGTCCTAACCCAGGACCCGTAGATAAAAAATATCATTGGGGAAAGACCACAATTCTGTTATAAGAACAAAAAGAACATAAAAAGACTTTTATGCACCAACAAACAGAATAGTAACCCAATAAAGGGATGCAAAGGCACATACATGTGTGGCAGTTGTAATATTTGTACACTGATAGACAGTAGCAATCAGTTTGTGCATCCCGCCACTTGGTAGAGAGTATGTTTTTAATGTTAAGGCAACATGTAAAACTTGTAATGTCGTTTATTTAGCAACTTGTAGAAATTGTTCATCTTTCTACATAGGAAAAACTAACCAATTGCTCAAAAAAAGAATACAAAGACATCAAAGGGATATCACTAATAAAGACATGCATAATGCACTAGCCTGTCATGTTGACATGAATAGAGGTCACACCTTTATGTATAACGTGATTGAAAACATTTTTGTCGGACCAAGGAGAGGTGATATCGAGAACTTAACTGAGTTAAGAGAAACAAAATGGATAATCAGTCTCAGGGCTGATCAACCTCCAGGTTTAAATAGTATTGTTCCTCTAAAACCAGTTTTGAAACTGAAGAGACTGAGTATAAAGAAAGCAAGTGTACACTCAAGAAATGTGTTATAAGCATGTATGTTGAGAATTCGATATTAAAAGAGAAGGTATTTCATCTTATTATGAAATCTACTTTAAAAGAAATCCTGTCTGATGTCTATTACTTATGGACAACAGCATGTCTATCAAGCTGCAAGATCTTCATGTGCCAGATTGATATATAGTTAGAAGTCCCTATAGAGAGCGAGACAATGTTGAGATATTTGAAAGTTCTATTACTCATGACAACGTATGACTTATTAATGGTGTTTTCAAACATCGAGTTGTGCTTTTTTTTTTTTTTTTTTTTAATGATGTCATTTTTGATCTAAAGACACATTTCATAGATTACAAACTCATATACCTCTGAGGCAGTGAAGACAGGTTGATGTCTTTTATACAAACCGAAGCGATCGGCTTTATGCATGCTAATGAAATGGACTGGATATCAAGCCGGTTGATGCAAATACATTTTTTATATAGAGAATGGATGTACTATTTTTTGGTTATCCCCAGTCCTTACAGACTTGATATCCTGCCTTGCAATTATAGCCTGGGATGCAGCCCATTGATATATGCTTGAACCGAAGTAATCGGCATTATGCACATTTTTGAGTTTAATTTAATGGATGACTTTCAGGCAGCTCTTTCTATATAGTCTGTTTTAAAAGTTTTTAAACATTAGGCATCCATACCAAGGAAAGAGGCTGTAAGTGATGGTTGTGAGTAAGGAAAACAGATGACCCATTGCCAATCATCAGTGTTTGTATTTTTTCCACTTTTGTGATTGGATGAGAATGCACTTTATTTGCATATTATGAGTCATAATGAAAAAGGTGGGAAATGGAAGTACTCGTTTTTGCATGTTAAGGAAAGAGGCTGTAAGTGATGGTTGTGAGTTAGCAAGATAGATGAACCATCGCCAATCATCAGCATTTGGTTCCTTTCACATTTGTGATTGGATGAGAATGCACCTTATTTGCATATTATGAGCCGCAATTAAAAAGGCGGGAAACGGAAGTACTTGTTTTTGCATATGTAAAATGTAATATATGAGGCAGAGGAGCAATATTATGGATTGGCTGGAAGTTATTTGTTCTGTGCATAGATTGGCTAGCAACATAGAGGAACATCTTTTAAAAATGAAAGTTAGTCCCACTTTTAAATCACGATTTGAGGAAGATTTTTATCAAAAGCACTTATCGTGTGGATTTTAAGGGACTCTCATTGTATTTGTTTTGTTATTTTTGTTTGCTTATTAAAGAGAGGTCGAAACTTGAAATTTACTTACTTGTGGACTCATCATTTTCCTAATAGCCGATTTTGGTGAACATACTGTCTTTGTTTTTGCTACTGTATCCATGTTTGGACCTCAAAAGCTTGGTTACATATGCTCTTTGCATTGAGTTAAACAATATTGAGGTTGTTCATTTCTTTAACTTGGTTTGTATGTCTATGTTATATAGGGGTCTATATCACTTAATTGAACTTACTAATCATCAAATACCTATTCATCAACCCCTTTTTGTCCAAGTCACAAATCAGTGAACGGATTTTAATTGAAGTTTTTCCTAGTGCAAACCAATGGTAGGCCATCCTATTGACTGCGAAAAAAGTCATAAAACTTAAAACCTACACAGGTGGGGGGCTTTGCCCCCCATACTCCCAGTGTGGGGGGCTGCACCCCCTCATACCTCCTAACTAAATATATCAAGTACAAGATTGCACTTCTTCTTCTTCTATCGGCTTTTCCCGGTTAGGGGTCGCCACAGCGGATCATCTGTCCTCTCATGATTGGCAGTGGAGTTTTACGGTGTTGAGTTGCCAGCCCGGTGCCCAACCTTCCACAGAAGGCACACACATGCACACACTCACACCTAGGCCCAATTTAGAGTGTCCAATACACCTACGGCATATCTTTGGGATGTGGGAGGAAACCGGAGCACCTGGAGGAAACCCATGCGACCACAGGGAGGACATGCAGACTCCACACAGAAGGCACCTCAGCCAAGAATCGAACCGGAGAACCTCTTGCTGTGAGGTGGCAGTGCTAACCGCTGCACCACCATGGCCGCCCTAAGTACAAGATCACACTAAAGTGGTGAAAAGGGAAAATTCCAGATAGTAGCCTACCGTTGGTTTGCCCTAGGAAAAACTTTGATTAAAAGTCCATTCACTGATTTGTGACTTTGACAAAAAGGGATCAACAAAAAGGTATTCAATAATTTTGATTAAGTGATATAGACCTGTTATACAGCATGGGGCAATCATCAGGACAAAGGTTAGACTCTATGCTAACCGAACACTGAGGATTTAGATTTGGCAGGTGAAATAAACTTCATGGCGGATGACAGAAGATGAAAAAGATGTAGGACTGTGATAGGTAGACACATGTAGCTCTTTCCTCGGGCTTAGTAAGTAGCAGTAAGAAAGGGGAAATTCAACTATAGGTGAGTATGTAATGTGTCTGTTCTGACAAAAGGAGGCATGATTGATGGGTTTACTACTGAAATGTTGAACGGCACTACATCGACTGTACTATAGTCGAACGCGGAAGTTCGAAAATAGTAATGTCGACGACAAAAAAACAATCTAGGAATGGTTTTAACATGGGTTGAGGTAGGTGTTCAGTATTATTCAGAACAACAAACATCTCCCCTACCTCGACCCATGTTAAAACACAGTCCTAGATTGTTTTTTTGTCGTCGACATTACTATTTTCGAACTTACGTGTTCGACTATAGTACAGTTGATGTAGTGCCGTTCGACATTTCAATAGTAAACCGATTGATGTGGCAGTGCTCTCTGCATTGCGTATGGGTATTCACTAAATCAGAGAACATGTTTGACAGAGCCAGAAGAAGGTCTGTAACCACACGTGAAGCAACTAGGGCCCTTACATCAGATCCGGATATAATAAAACTATAATTAGTTAATTAGTAAGGCAGTATACACTTCGTATAAATCTAGGTAACAGGAGGAATAAATCTTGATCAGTTAATGAAAGATACAAGGTAAAGAAGGATAAGACTAAAAGCTATCTTCTAGAAGGATCCCTTAGGAGGAAATACATCTAATCAGATATGGACCAAAACAGGGATGTACTGAGACAGTGACCAATAGTAAAAGCAGTTGTCAGACATAAGGAACGTAGGACTTAAATGATTTATTAACTACTGGATGTGCCAACTAAAATGTACTTCTTACTACAAATATTCAAATGTTGACTGAACTAAAGACATATTGACAGGAGAGATAGAGAGACAGAGAAACATTCAGAAGAGGACTAATCTGACTGTAGAAAAAAACTATGTAAGTTTTAACATGGCACATGCTGAAAGAATCCTTTTTTAAGATTGTCAACAGTCACTGACTGTAGTAAGCAAAATGAAAAGGCATTTTGTATTGATAACAACTAATACAGACTATTGTAACTGTAAGAGGATGGAAGTTCAAAGGTTTCTAATTAACACTCAATAAATCACAGGTAGTGTGTGGAAGATATTCTGCATGCTAGGTTTATGGCATCTAATAAATAACAAGAGACTGTGGGCAGGATTCTTTCTGCCTGAACTAAGTTCCCAGCATAATGGGGAGAAATTCCAGTTCATAAACATGGTAACTCCACACAGGGAAATGCCTCATTAGCAACTCATGATCATATCTTGGAATTAAATAATGAGCTGTCAAACCTAGACATGCTAATATTCTTCCTTATGGCCCATGCATTGCATTAGAAAAGGCATTGTCCTGCATGCAAACATACACACATTCTGAGACTTGTGCACACATACCTGCACACATTTTCAGACATTCTCTTCAACACACACACACACACACACACACACACACACACACACACACACACACACACACACACACACACACACACACACACACACACATGCATTTGTTCAGCCTGATTCATACCACTTTAGGTATACAAACACACATCCCCACACTAATACACCCTCATCCCCACAGCTTCAACGAACTTACCTCTACCATGAGTACTCCCATAGCAGTGAATACTCCCATAGAAGTGAATGGATGATTACAGATAAAGGATAGCATTCACTTCATCCTCCTAGAATAACATTTTACTCTGCTGAGTGATTAGCATGGTCAAGCAAAACAAGCTCCACAAGTATTTTCAGGGAAGAGAACATGACTAATTATCATTAAGTACTGCCAATGACCAGTGCATTACCATACAACTTCATTCATGAGATCATTCCCTGTGCTAAGGCTCCCATGAGGGGATAACCATAGTGAAAGCCCACCTAAGAATTAAAAAGGCTTCTTACAATGCAGGAACATTCTGAGATAACACTTCTGCATTGCATCGCAGTAAGACTTATCGAATCCCACAGTGACGGTGTATACTTTCCTAGTCTATTAAAATCGAAGGGAATGGCCAGCACGGAAAAGGAACTATAACGAGTAACTTTAACTCAGCAGTTGATTATGTTGTAGATTAAGTACAACGTTATAATGTTATATCCTATAACTGAACTTACTGACAAGCCTTCAGATCACACTTCTGCTATATTTGTCAAAGGGAGTGCGCCTTTGAACGTCAGATGATATAATTGCTACAGAAAGGGTAAGAAAGTGAGCCAAACTCTGTCAAAGCAGTTGACCGTGAATAATTAGTAATGTCAGCCAATGGTAATAAGAAGGAATGATGCACCGCTGAATTAGTTTGAGGATCTGGGTAGCAATAATGGGCAAGTGCAAAACTAAGCAAGCCTATCGGTCCACATGTGTAGATAAAAATGCAATAAAAGAGAAAAACCCTCTTACTCTATAGCAAAACAAGGAAAAAAAAACATTATCGAGTTTGACATTAAAAAGCCTTCAATTGAACTAAAAAAAACACTATCAGGAATACAAAGGTATCCCAATAACTTAGACTTGCATCAGAAGCTAAAGCTAATAACAAATCCTTCTTTACTTACATTAGGAAATTAAGGAATGACACCGAACACCGCTGAGAACTTAGCCAACATGGCACTACTTACTTGGATCCAGTAGAGACAGTCAACATATTAGCAAACAAATTCAATATAAGTTACACCCCTAAAACAGCTATACAACGTTTACACATAGCATAGAATCTTAACCTTCTCCCATCATAACCAAAGAATACTCTGTAAAGATACTCTCCAAAACAAAAGAAAATGAAATGTATCATTCACAGCGTCTGATAATATACCCAGCTTCCTGATAACACTACCAAACATGAAGGGGTGGATCTGGTTCTACAGCTATTCAACTTGAGCAGTCTCTTTCTTGTCCCTGAAGTATTACACACAGCTTTTGTGATACTGCTTTATAAAGGTGGCTCCACACTGACCCTGGAAACTATAGACCATTAGCCTGATTAGTCTCATCTGTAAAACAATGGCAAATATCATAACTAACCTAATTAATAATAATGTAAAAAATCTTATAAGGCTTGATTCCTATCAGTTAAGTGTAGATCCTATCTAATGAATCTGGTCAACTTCTTTGAAAGAATAAAATAAGCTATGGACAGTGGGCATTTTGTCTATACAACATATCTGAACCTAGCTTTGATACCATAGCACATGCTAACATAATGCAAAAAGCAGAATGAACTCTAAATTGACCCTTACATAGGTGGATAGCAGATCGGTTGAGGGATATAACCCATGTATGAGGGTGGCAGATGCTAGTAAACATGAAGGTGACCAGTGGCATTCATCAGGGATATGTGCCTGGACTCCTACTATTTGGCATCTATTTCCCAGTTTTGCAAACTACAAATGGAGATCTATGGCTAACTAAGTTTGCGGATGATGCCAAACTTGGTGTCATCTTCAATTCCCCCTCTAGTATGCAGGAAGTCCAAATGAAACGTATACAAGTCAACAACTGCTGCACAAAAATGGGGTTAAAGCAAAATGCTAAAACATGCTATTTAATTGCATTTGGTAACAATTCCATAGCACTGTAATATAGCAAAAAATAAAAGTGTGGTGAGGAATATTAGAATATGAGTAGATAATTCTCTTGCCCTTCATTATCATGTTGCAAAAAAAGTTAGGAAATCTTTTTAACTGGCATAGCTGATTGCAAAAGGTATTTCATTTAGATCCAGTGAAGTTCTTACTCCTCTGTATTCTGTATTGATCAGACCTATTATCAATTGCAGCGCCACTTTTGGGATGTATCTTAGCTGACATATCAACTTGAAATACCTCAGAGGTTTCTAACTAAAAAGATCATAGGCTTAAAAGACAAGAGCTACCAGGACAGGCTGGGAGTACTGCCCCTTTATGCAGTTTCCTATAGACTCCTTAGGGGTGATTATTTCAAGACCTCTTATACTTCCACAAGTCAAACAATCCCATGAATGAGCCAGAGATTAAAACCTGATTCAAAGAATAAACAAAACATGATGGAGAGACAAATTTGCCACACAGTGCTTACCCCTTCTGTGGTACAAATGTCCACTCCAAATTAAGGAATGTAACAAGTTATCTTCCTTTAAAAAGGAGTCACACAACTGAATGGATGTCCACAAATTCAACCCTAATTTGACTGGCATGTTGCCCTTGAAAAAGTAAGTAAGATCTAAGGGTGGGTAATGTAAATGTCTAAATGACCACCGGGCTCAGATGCTTCTTATTTTCCATCATTTTTAAGGGTGGGAAGTTTGGGGCCCCAAGGTTTGTGAGGTGTCTATTGAGTAATGTGTATGTATGACAAAAGAGTGAAAACAAAAGGAGCTATAGCTACAATTAATGTTTGTTTGTTAGGGCTACAGCTTACCAAACTGCAAATGTGTGACAACGCCACAACTGTATATTGTGACCCATAGCATAGCACTTACTAGTCAGAGGCAGTATAGTAAGAACATGAGAAATACTATGCTGGCTTCAAAAAGTTTTAAAAAAACTGAACTATTGCAGGCCTAACTACAACACCATACACAAGAGAAGTGTGAGAAACTGATTTAGGCATAATAATATACATTTAAGAAAAAAACACTGCACAGGGATGCAAGGTGGAATGTAGAAGTTAAAACACTGAGAATCAGTTATTGCAAGCCACAATGCTGAGTTTGTATTTGAAATAAAGGATCATATTGGGGCAAACAACTATACATATAAAACATTGCCAAATAATAAGACCACCCTTGTCAAAGGCAGGAGCCATTTAATCAGTTGCCCCCCAGTTTAGTTATACTTGAAGCCTAAATAAGCAGCTAGAAAAATATGGGACAGGAGGCAGTCTGCTAGAGATATGTAAACACTGATGAACTTCCATAACAAAAATACAAGAACTCTCAGCATTTATTAAGTACTTACCCTGGAATTATCAGTAGGAGATATAAGAACAAGGCTGTGTCATTTCCTATTTGCCTGCAAGATGGAGGTCCATTTGATTATTGGGAGAGTATCCCAGTTCAGTGCAGCAGCAAAACATTTGTCAGAAAGGAAACAAGTGCTGAAAAAAACATGGTCATAAGTATTCTTTGTACTGCTTATTGCAATGAAACTTGGAAGAATGCATTTACTTTTTTAATATAGAAAAAAAATTGTCATACTTTTAATTGTCAGCTGTCTAGATACTGTGTGCAGTTGCTGGTGAGAAGCCCTGCAGCTCAAGAAAAGTGTAAGAGATCAAAATACACCTTGTGAGGAACGATTAAGAAATTTTTATTAGAACACTTTGGGACTTAGCTGTAATATTCCACTGTTTTCAAATGTCAGCAATCTTGCCATATAAATCTTTTACTACATGCTTGAGGCAATACAACAGTGGATGAAAAACAATTGCACAATCTTTCATAGACACTTTACTTTTATTGTTAGGAATGCAGGCTGACATATAAGCAGCATTAAATAAAAACAGTTAAAAGGTTCACATAGAAATTTTACATCTGAGAATACCTAGTGATTTATTGAGGGTGTTCCAGAACAAGTTGCCTGAGACCTGCTTTTTGTAGGGCCACAAGGAAGCACCTGTTGTTTAATACTGTTGCACTTAACTGCTGTAATTAATATATGACATATTAAAGGGGCCCAGTATAATACCTCCCCATTTTTTGTCATGCCAAGGGTATGTTCTACCATTTTTAAGCATTTTGTCTTATAAAGACTAATCCAGTATACAGCCCCTTTGTACACTGAGATGCTATTTCTAATCTTTAATCAGCATTTCTCTCATAGTACTTTCTCATCTATTCCATTGTTCTCATTCGTTCAATATATATATATATATATATATATATATATATATATATATATATATATATATATATATATATATATATATATATATGTGTGTACGCACACAGATATACATACACACACACACACACACACACACACACACACACACACACACACACACACACACACACACACACACACACACACACACACACTCACACACACGTTTCTGTATACAGTAGAAATTTTGTGTCTCTGTAAACATTTTTCTTTTCAATCTGAGGGCTACTTAC
This sequence comes from Protopterus annectens, assembly GCF_019279795.1. Lineage (NCBI taxonomy): Eukaryota > Metazoa > Chordata > Ceratodontiformes > Protopteridae > Protopterus > Protopterus annectens. Next base: position 219,946,597 of record NC_056731.1, read on the forward strand.
AGAGATTAGCAGAAAAATACCGCTTTGTTGGGAAAATTAAGATGAACAACAGAAAGAAAAGTGTCTTAAGACTGGTGCACATAAATTCTTTCCGAAGTTCAGTTAAATGTGGTCCCTTTCAGTTAAATCTGTTTCCATATTTCTTCACCACATTTACAGAGGGTTTTTTCCTCAAAGGTGGCCAGTGAAACAAACATTTAAAGATAAAAGTCCTTTCCATTTAACGGACTTCACCAAACAGACAGGGTTAATTCCCTCTGTTTTTCACTTGTAGCACATCAGCTTCTCCCACCACTAGATTCAGGGACTGCTTCTAGACTGCCTTCATCCCTCCTTCACATGTAGCTCCCTAGAGACTCCTCTTCAGAACCCTCTCAGACAGGATTCTGACTCCTCAAGCGGTGGTGGCCATGATATAGACCTAGAAGATATAGCTCCTTATTAGTTATCACAGAAAGTTTTCTCTCTCTCTCTCTCTCTCTCTGGTTGCCTGTGTGCTACAGATTTAAATATGCTGTATTTCCCTCCTGTGCTACACCATCTGACAAAAACAACCCCAATACATGCAAACACAGCATACATAACACCACAATAAGCAGCATGCCTCTCAGGCTAAGCAGTCACTATTCCAAACAACCCCCCCTTTTCCAATATAGAGCCATCAGCTATGACAGTATTGTATGGAACGTAAACCTGAGATTGTCTATGCACATTCAAGTTACTGCAGACTGCATGATGCTAGATATGAAAATTATAAAGTTGGGGGTCAAAGCCCATCTGGATAAGATTGTGTTGCAATCTGTCTGACAGTACAGCCATTGTAGACAGACACGGTCATTGAGTAACACAAATTTCCTGCTTAGTCAATAATACTTTAGGGTGGTGAGAGACAACTTTATGCCAAGCCAATCTCTCTCTATAGTTAAAAGAACATCTCCATGTATTTCTGAGTTTTCTACTTATATAACAGATGAGATGCCCAATCTCATCTACAGACTGAGACAAGACTGTTATTCCTATCTCAGAAGCATCTATGCACTAAGAATTGCTTGGAATTTTTTTTAGAACTAAAAGTATTTGGTCTGAAAATAGAACATATTCTACATGTCTAAACATTTTCTTTTCAGATGTCTTCTTAACCTTCAATGGAACATTAACTTTGTTCACATCAGCCAATAGTAGCAAAATCTGGAATAAATTTATACAATAAATACATTTATAACAACAACTAACCCAGCCTAAAAGAAGCGTTGCCCTGTTTCTTAGTGGTTACCATGGGTCATTTTTGTACTACTTCAGTGTTCACCATCTGTAGTTTCACTAACTCTTGGCTTATTACATCGTCCAAACAGAGTGCTTTTGCCATGCCTGACTTGGCCTTAGCTATACCTCGCCATCCACATATTAGTCAAGGTAAGTAGTAATGTATTGTGATACGCCAGGGTGTTAAGGAATGTTTATGAATTGTGTCGGACTCTCACTGTTTGTGGTTTGGTTACTATACTAGTACTAAGTGTTGAAGACCATATTTGTGAATTCCACTGGAAGGCCATTAAATTGCTTAAGTGAGTATGTTTTATTTTAGACCTGATATTAGTGATTGATTTTTGAAGGAAAAGCAAGAGCTTCTCAGAGAATCCTTTCCATGTTTTTTCAGCATTCCAGTGAAAACAATGGTTCCTTCCTTTTCATATACTCTTTTCCTTTTACTACCATGCCCACACTGTCATTGTCACAGTCCTTGTTCTGTCAGTCAATAAAATTTCATCTAGCTTAACTGTACTGTAGCGTAAAACTCACGCTTACCTAATAAATCCATTTTCCTTAGCATTAATCCATTATTTATTTATTTATTTGAAGTTTGTCAACCAGGTAGGTGAAGTGGTCCAAGGACTCTTTTCAGCCACTATCCCAGCCAAGCAGGTAGTAACAAACTACAAACAAAATACATACAAATCAGTTTAAGATGCTGATACATTACCAAAAATAAAAAAAAAAATGAGTAAAAAATAGATAAAAGACTTTACATAGTCATACATCCAGTATGATGCAAGCAGATTAAATATACAAATTGTATAAAGTAGAATAAGTAAGGCATTTGTGGGCTATTTATTTAGTGTAGGGTGTTACTAAGAGGATGTGTAGGCTCATAGTGTTATCCTATAAAGTGTGGAACAATATGAAGAGTAAAGTGATCATAATGTCAAAGTATAGCACACAGAATAACTGAAAACGGTTGTACACATGGTGGAACAGAAAGGGTTACTATAACATTAAGGCCTTATTCTGACACCTTTCCCCAGTATGGTATGTTCACAGAGTGGAGCTAGAGAGGGAGAAATAGTTTCAAGGTCAAGAATAGAAGACAGTATCTCTGGAACACTTGCATTTGTTTTTCTTCAGCAAGGGGGGGTGAAGAGATTTCTTGAAAGAAGTTATATTTCCGGCTTGCTTGATAGGTTCTGGGAAAAAAATCCAGCAAGCTGGATCAAGTTTAGAGAAAGACCTTTCACAAGTAGCAAGGGTAACAGTTTCCATCAGATCAAAATGAATCAAATCCAGCCCCACCCCATGGTTCACAACAGAAACCAAACAATTCATGCAAAACAGAGATAAAAATTGAAAAGCACGGTCTACTACCAAAACACCACAAAAATGGCAATATTTTAGACAACTTAGGAAACTTTCTAAACAAAAAATCAGATTAGAAAATTGTCCATCCTCCATGGCAACCACCAGTAGAACCCTAAGCTTTTCTGAACCGCAGTCAGAAGACTGCTACAACGAGGCCAAACTAAAACTCCTTCACCAGCTACCAACTGCAGTGCAGCCCCTATAGACACACATTTCATACATCCTCTCCTCTCCTTACTTAACAATAAACTACCCAACCTCACTGAACCAAACAGTACTAATTACCACCAAATTCCTTTGTCCCTCCAACCAGTATCTATCTCTTCTATCACAAAACACCTACAAAAACAACAACAAAAGAACCCTTACTGCACTTGCTAGTTTAAGTTTTGCCTAAAAGTTAAACTACAGGCTAATACACTCAAGTGTACTAGCTTTTGATAGCATTTAATCGAAAATCATAGCATTTATTGTGTTTTCTGCTTTTCTGTAAAAAAACTTGAAAAAAACAAAAAAAAATATCCTTGCTTTCCATACTTTCCTAACTAGTGTTCCAGAGACCAGATTTTGCTGATCCCTGGGCTTTGTCTTGGTTCCTGTTTTCTCCATTTTCCTTGTTTGGTCAAGGGGTAGTTTCTTTACTCACTAGTGGGAGTAGGGAGTACTGAGCTGCCTGTTTGTCCTCAGAGGAGTGGTTTAAGGCAGTAACTTGTAGTTTATTGGCCATTTTGGGTCATTTCCTGTCTTTTCCAGCCCCCTGCTATAAAGCACGCTTTAGCGCATTAGCGATTTAGCCGGAGTTGCCACTGTTGCACACTAGGGCAGCGCCGGTTAAGCAGGTTTAAACTATTCGGCTACCTAAAGTCCACTCTTCAAATTTTCCTTGAAACTACCTTCCTAGAACTATACTACTGATCTAATCAGCGTATCCTATAACTAAAAAGATCATCTCTACTTGACTCTAAGTAGACTATTCTCTATCTGTTAAACCTAGCACTTGCTCCTACAGTACTTATTACCTTGATACGGCACTCTTATAGATAGCACCCCAAAAGGCAACCCCCATTTCTCGGTCACCCACATCCCCGGAATCTTTTTAAAGTTTTTGTCTATCCTTCTAGCATGTCGAGGGATCAGTTGCTAGTGTCCTCTCCTGCTCAGCTGGTGAACCTGGGAATATTGAGGCAATGTTACAATTGCCTCATGTACACAGACAACCCTCTCCTCCTCCCACAAAACACAAATACATGCGAGAGATGCAACTATACGGCCAAACTGGAGGCTGAGCTCTCTCAACATAGGACTGGCAAGACCAGTCAGGAGGAGAAGGTTACCACACACACTATAGACCCAGTCTCACATAGTACCATTACAACCTCAAATCATACACATAAACACACAAAGACATACTCGGAGGCTCTGATCAAAAATCTACCAAAACAGCAGAGGCCACCAAAGCAGACACCCAAACAACCACCACCTCAGAACACAACACCTGCAACACATAGACCTCACAGTCAGAGTGTCAAACAGTCACAGCCCTTAAGGCCAAACACAATGCCAGACACACTAGTCATTGGTGACTCCATAGTCAGACACACTGACGTCCCGCTCACCAGACTGAGTAAGGAGAAGGTCACAGTAAGCTGTCTGTCGGGCGCTAGAATCCGCCACATAACGCAAGCACTCAGGTCTCTCAACAGCAGGTACAAATACGACTCAGTCATTGTCCACGCTGGTGTAAACGACCTGAGACGTACCTCCTTGGACTACATGAAAAGAGACATTGAGGAGCTCTCTGATTATGTAGCCCAGGCAGGTATGACCCTGACCTTGAGCAGTATCCTACCTTCACCAAGAATGATGCCACAATACAGAGATAAGATGATCAGCTTTAACAATTGGCTTAAACACTGGTGTCATTCAAAGGGGATCCAGTATCTGTCTGCCTGGGATGACATGCTGGACAAGCCACGCTGCTTCACAAGGGACGGCTTGCACCTGTCACCCCTGGGATTCCGGATATTGGCAAAGGCTCTTGCCACCCCCATAGTGCCTTTTTTAGGCAAGGCTCAAATTCTAAACCTACCACCCTAGAACACAAAAAGGAAAAACTAAGGGTAATGCTGCTCAATGCTAGAAGTCTAAATCTCAAAATGCACGCACTCGAGGCCCTTCTCAGTATGGAGAACATCGATGTCTGTGCTGTGACAGAAACCTGGTTCAAGGCTCCTGAGGGCACCCCAGCGCTATCAGGTTTTACCTCATATCATGCGTTCCGGCCCCAAAATCAGGAAAATACCAAGAAAGGAGGGGGGGTATCCATATTCATCAAGGACACCCACACCTCAAGACTGGTGGCAACGCATGATGCATTGGAGACCATCCAGGTGCAATTAACCGTAGGCAAGACTGCTCTGCAAATTGTAGCATGTTACAGGCCACCCTCACAAACTCAGGAACCTCACATGGCCTTCCTGAAAACACTAGAGGGGATAAATGTATCACCAAACACCATCATACTAGGTGACTTCAATTACCGAAATATAGACTGGGAACACTACTCAAGCCCAAACACCCTAGCCCAAAAGTTCCTGGAATTCATAAACTCAAATGCCATGGAACAACTAGTCACCATCCCCACAAGAGGAGATAACATACTTGATCTCATCATCATGAACATGGGAGCACAATGTTCAACACCGGAAGTATACCCCTCACTGGTGAGATCAGATCACAAACTAATCTCGCTGGAGGTCCTCATCCCACCCCCACCTGAAATAAAAAAGACCAGAGTAAAGAACTTCTCAAAAGCCGACTTCACACTTCTAAAGACTAGTGTGGTCTCCTTTAAGGCCCCCGAGTCATGGAAAACAGTACTCAAGCCGCTGAATCACTTACAAATGCCTTCTACCAGCACCTGCAGGACTGCATGGATAAGGCAATCCCAAGCAAAACAAAGACTCTTTGTACCAAAGGCAAGCGTCCAGTCTGGTGGACCCCAGCCATAAACAAACTCTACAACAAAAGGAGGAAGCTACTACAAGATAGAGCAAAATCCTTAAAAGGTAAGACACCCTTGATCACTATAAGTAAAAACTAAGAGCTCTCATAAAATCATCCAAAGCAAATTTCGAGAGAAAAATAGCTAAAGACTCAAAAGACAATCATAAGGCCTTCTTTAGCTATGTTAGAAACCTAGGAGGAAACTCCCAGATATGCTCAGAACTAGTTCAAAATGATGTGAAGATTACTGATCCTACAGACATTGCCAACATACTGGCTGACAGGTTCAGTGCAAACTTCTCCTCCCTCCCCAAAGGAGAGATATCTATACCAAACGATTGCAGCCCCCCAAACATCTCCAGCGCCCAAGTGAGAACTGCTCTCTCCAAAGCAAAAAAACACAGCATCCATGGGACCTGATGGTGTCCCCGGCTGTGTGCTCCACGAACTCAATGAGGAATTAAACCCACAGCTAGGACAGCTGTTTAATCAAAGTCTTACCTCTGGATACGCACTCCAGGAGTGGCGCACTGCAACTGTGGTCCCACTTCACAAAGGCGGTGCCTCCACTGACCCTGGAAATTACCGGCCCATTAGCTTGACAAGCCTTATCTGCAAAGCCATGGAGAGGATCATAATGGACCTCATAAATAAAGACATAGGGAATTTGCAGACTTTGGATCCAACCCAGTTTGGCTTTGTCAAAGGCAGATCATGCCTTTTAAACTTGGTTGACTTTTGAAACAGTCACCAAAGCCATTGATGAGGGAAAGGCAGTCCATACAGCCTACCTCGATCTGGCTAAGGCCTTCGATACAATACCCCACTCGGGTATCATTGAAAAACTCATCAGCTTAAATGTTAACCCATACATCACAAGATGGGTTGCAAACTGGCTGAGTGACAGAACCCACAGGGTCAGAGTTGCTGGCGCCATGTCAGACTCAAAGCCTGTCACAAGTGGTGTCCCACAGGGCTCAGTCCTGGGCCCACTCTTGTTTGGCATCTACTTTTCCGAAGTACAAGCAAACACAGGAGGGTTATGGCTGACAAAGTTTGCAGATGACTGCAAACTGGGCGCCATAGTAGAAAACACATCTGACACAGATATCCTTCAGAAGGGTCTCACAGAAACGGATAACTGGTGCCAGAGCCATGGCCTAAAGTTAAATGCCAAAAAATGCATAGTCATACCCTTCGGGAAAAACAAGGTTACCCCTAGCTACCAAATAGGTGGCAATCCAGTAAGCACAGAAGAAGTTATCAGGGACCTGGGGACCCAGGTTGATAGTAGTCTGTCATTCGACACCCATGTAGCTAAAGTAGTTAGGAAGACCTTCTACATTGCCCACCTTATCATGAAGGGATTCTTATCTAGATCAAGGGAGGTTATAGTCTCCCTTTACTCATCACTCGTCAGACCAATGATTGAGTACAATGCCCCATTCGGAATGTATCTGACCCGACACTTGCAGCAGCTGGAGAGGCCACAAAAGTTCCTCACCAAAAGGATAAAGGGTCTCAAAAATCTATCCTATGCTGCCCGACTGAAAGAACTCCAGCTCTATTCAGTCGCCATCGCTTGCTCAGAGGTGACCTTTGCCTAACATACAAGGCCATGTCAAACCCAGATTTGATGAATATGCTTCACCTCAAAAATCTAGATCCATCAGAGCCACAAGGGCGGAGACTTAAACCTCGACACGGCTATTAATAGGACGTGCTGGAGGGATAGATTCATCACCCAAAGACTCCCTATGCTGTGGAACAAAATCCCGGTACATGTGAGGCAGAGCACCTCGCTGGCCTTGTTCAAGAGAAATCTTGACCAATGGATGGGAGATCGCAGATATACCCCAGGGATTACCTCAGTGTCACTGCTCGACAGAGGCACAGCAAAATAATGGGTATAGTTCCCCATACTAAAGGGGTGGCGTAAGCCACAAAACGATGGGCTAGGCTTGTAAATGCCCTCGGGCAGATAGCCTAGTATGAACCTATGAACCTATGAACCTATGAACAGCTGCTGACAACCTGCCCCAGAAAATCTCAGAATTGCTGCAGTTGCTATAGCTTACCCTGCAAATATACTCAAACAGATCAATTACAGAAAGCTATGTCCCTGCCATCTGGGAAAAATCTCACATTATACCTGTACATAAGGGGGGAACAGCCACCAACCTCTCCAATTATTGATCTATATCCAGTCTACCTCCAATCTCCAAAATATTAGAAAATGTTAGAAAAATGCATTAATTCCCAACTCCTTTCCCATCTTTACAATAACAGTCTCCTCTCCAACACTCAGCATGGTTTTCAAACCTCAGCAGAGCATCACTATTGCTCTGTTCCTTTTTACCAAAGTCATAAACTCTAATACAAATACTGACAACCTAATATCCTTCCACTTCTTAGATGTGTGAAATGCATCTGACACAGTTTCAGACCAGTGCTTGCTCCATGAACTATTCTCCATAGAATTCTCCCATTCATCCCTTGGCTGGTTCCACAGCTATATCACCAGCAGATTTCAGTCTGTAAAATGGAAATGAGGTCTTTCATCTTTTCTGTTTGTCTGTCTGTCTTCATTGACATACCTCATGGATCCATTCTAGGCCCTTTACTATTCAACAGATTCACTAATAATCATCCCAAAGCTACCAAAGAAGCTTCTATAGTACAATATACAGACAATGCCACACTCATGTTCTCTGCACCAAGTCTACCGCTACTCCACCAGATGACCCAGGACTCCTTTTTGTCAGTTGAGGCCTGGTTAGATGCTTATCAACTACTTTTAAATGCTAAAAAAAACAGAAATTCATGCTGTTTTTGCAAAAATCTGTGTTAGCACAGAAACAGTCATTCAATATTACATCAGCAAATAATACTTCAGTTTAAACAGTTTCCAACACAATGCTTCTTGGTGTCTTAATTGATGATAATGTAAAATGATCAATGCATCACTCAAATCACAAAAAAATATATATATCACCAAAACTGGACTTTCTCTGCAGAAACAAACCCTTTCTCACTGATTACTCTAGGAATTATTTAGCAATATCTTATTTTTACCTTCACTTCTCCATTCAGCACCCATCCTGAATGAACATTTGCTTCACTTTAAAAAACAGAAGTTTGCTACAATAAAATAGCTAAGGTTGCATCCAACTTACCAAACCATTCACACCACTGCCTAGGATTGAAGCACCAACAAGAGCTTGAACTTCCTAATTACCTTAGCTGCTCCCAGCTGCTTAGTGCCCACAAAATAATACAGAAACCTGACACCTGCCCATCACTATAGAACATCTTCAAACACTACTTCCCTCCCAGGAATCTCTTTTCACAGGACAAATACCTCCTGACAAGGACCAAATCTCCTAACAGCACAGGTGACCCACTTTACTCAACCTGTGTTGGTAAACACTGAAACTCCTTCCCACCCACCATAAAAATAACTTCCTCATGGCTATGTTCATGCTCCCATCCCAACTAAATCCACTTTTCTGTTTCTCTTCCACTGCAAATCTCTCTGCCAGTCATTCTGACTCTCATCTTTCTTATCCCTGTCACTTTGTCTTTCATTCCCACTCCTGCTCCTCCATCTACCGCATATCCCTAATCCTCTCATAAGTTCATAGCTTCATAGGTAGGTACTAGGCTATCTGCCCGAAAGCATTTATAAGCCTAGCCAGAGTGTGCTGGCTTTCGCCTCCCCATTGATTAATTAACTGATTCTCTGTCAAGCAGAACCAATGAAGTGATCCCAGGGGTGTATTTTCCTGTTACCCATCCACTCATCAAGGTTTCTCTTGAAGAGTGTTAGTGAGGGGCTCTGCCTGATGTAATTTGGAATTTTGTTCCAAAGCATGGGGAGTCTCTGTGACCGGAATCTATCCCTCCAGCATGTTCTCTTTATTGCTGTGGTGAGGTTTAGCTCACTAAAGCATGTGGCTCGCAGTGACTTGGATTTCTTTAGGTGGAGCATGTCCATGAATTCTGAGTTGGACATGGCTTTGTAAGTCAGGTAGAGATTACCTCTGAGTAAGCGATATGCCACTGAGTACAGCTGGAGTTTTTCCAGTCGGGCTGCATAGGACATATGTTTGAGGCCAGTAATCCTCTTGGTGAGGTACTTTTGTGGTCTTTCCAGCTGTTGGAAGTGTCTTGTGAGGTACATCCCAAATGGGGCATTGTACTCTATGATGGGTCTAATGAGTGATGAGTAGAGGGGCACTATAACCTCTTTATTTCTAGATGCAAACCCTTTAGTAATTAGATGGGCCACATAGAAGGATTTCCTAACTACTTTGGCAATATGATTGTCAAAGGAGAGATTACTATCTACCTGGGTCTCCAGATCTCTTATTACCTCTTCTGTATTAAGGGGGCTGCCACCTATGTGGTAATTCGTGGGTGTTTTGTTTTTCCCAAATAGGAGGACAATGCATTTTTTGGCATTTAGCTTGAGACCATGACTTTGACACCAGGTGTCTGTCTCAGTAAGGCCCTTTTGGAGGATGTCCGTGTCAGCCAGAGCGTCAGTTATAGCTCCCAGTTTGCAGTCATTGGTGAACTTGGTTAGCCATAGCCCTCCTGTGTTTGCCTGTACTTCTGAGAAGTATATGCTGAACAGTAGGTGTCCCAGGACCGAGCTGTGCGTGACACCACTTGTGACTGGTTTAGAGTCGGACCTGGAGCCTGCTGTTCTTACTGTGTGAGTTCTCTCTGTAAGCCAGTTGGCAACCCATCTCGTGTCGTAGGGGTTTATGTTCAGGCTGGTGAGTTTTTCTGTAATACCCGAGAGGGGGAATGGTGTTGAAAGCCTTTGTGAGGTCAAAGTAGGCTGTGTGAACCACCTTTCCCTCATCTATGGCCTTGGTGACTGTCTCAAAGAAGTCAACCAGGTTTAGCAGGCATGATCTGCCCTTAACAAACTGGGTTGGGTCAAGTGTTTGGAGGTTCCCAATGTCTTTGTTAATGAGTTCCATGATGATGCACTCCATAGCCTTGCAGACCAGGCTAGTCAGGCTTATGGGACGATAGTTACCAGGGTCAGTTGTGGCCCCTCCTTTGTGGAGAGGAATAACTGTTGCTGTGCGCCATTCTATGAGCACATAGCCTGTGGAGAGGCTGAGGCTGAACAGCGTGTTTAGGTGGGGGGTTAGTTTGTTCTGTAGTTCGTGCAAGATGCAGCCTGGGACGCCATCTGGTCCCACTGATGCTGTGTTTTTGGCTTTTGAAAGGGCTGTTTTCACCTGTGCATCTGTGATTTTTGGGACACTGCACTTTTCCGGTATTGTTGTGGGCCCGTTTTGAGGTGGGGGGTGACGTTTGCACTGAATCTATCTGCCAGGATGTTGGCAATATCAGTAGGTTCAGTATATTTTGTGCTATTTTGCACTAGTTCAGTGCATATCTGCGAGTTGCCACTTAGATTCTTGACATAGCTAAAGAAGGCTTTGTGGTTATCTTTTGAATCCTTGGCTATTTTTCTTTCGAAGTTAGCCTTGGATGATTTCTTGAGGGACCTTAGTTTCTTACTGATACTATCAGGGATGTCTTTCCTTCTTGGGATTTGCTTTTTTTCTGAACTAGTTTTCTCCTTCTATTGTATAGCCTGTTTATTGCAGGGGTCCACCAAACTGGTTTCCTTCACTTAGAGGAGTGAGTCTTGGTTTTGCTAGTGATGGCATGATCCATGCATCCTTGTAGGTGCTCATAGAGTGCATTTGTAAAGGTTTCTGCATCTTGGGCAGCGTTATCCTTTAGCATGGGGGCTGTGAAACTTACCACCTCTGTCTTAAGTAAGGTGAAGTTTGCTTTAGAAAAGTTTTTTACTGTGGTTTCCTTAGTTGGGGATGGTGGTGGGGTGTGGACATCCAGAGTGATTAGTTTATGGTCTGATCTAACCAGTGACGGCTTGACCTCCGGTGTGGAACACCTGTCGCCCATGTTGGTGATGACCAGGCCCAATATGTTTTCACCTCTGGTAGGGGAGTTTACCAGCTGATCCAGGGCATTTGAGTTGATGAATTCCAGGAAGCGTTGGGCCTGGGAATTTGTACTCGAGTAGTTTTCCCAATGAATGGTAGGGTAATTGAAATCGCCCAATATCAGGGTATTCGGTAGGACCTTCATGTTTTCCAGTGTCTTCAGAAAGGTGGATTGGTGGTCCTGGGTCATGGAGGGTGATATGTAGCAGGCCACAATTTGCACTGCAGATTTGCCCAATGTTAGTTGCATATGGATGATCTCAGAGGTATCATGCTGCGCCACTAACCTGGAGGTGTAGGTATCCTTGATGAATATGGATACTAATACCCCCTCCTTACCCACCTCATCATCTTACCTGCCTACTGTTATCGCAACCTCTCCACTATCAGAACATTTAATACTTATGCTTTTCATGATTATTTCTGTTTATACTATGCTTCCTGCTCTATTTCATGTTCTTGCTCTGGTGACATCCTGCTGCATTAATGTCAAAATACATAAACTGAACCCATGTGATTTACCATTGTTCTTCCAGCTGTTACATGTTCACATGTCTTTGACTTATGTAAAATAATATAACTTCTAAAGTATATGACAAATGTCTTTACTATTTGTCTCAATACTACCTGCAAAGTAATGCTTAAAATGTTTAATTTTTATTGTTGTTCATTGTAAATATATATTTTACGGTGAGCTCTTCTCCCTGAGCCTCCTCTGAAAATGGGACTTGTTCCCTGTTGGACTTTCCTGGTAAACAAAAGACAATAGATAGAGAAATAAATAAATAATTGAAGTCCTGAAAAGAAGGTGTGAATTAGAATTCTGCAGGGGTTTGCATGTAATTACAGTGCATATTGCATTGTGGAACAGTAGAAGTGTATTATGGCATAGGGATTAGTATGTTACCTTAGAGCATCAAAATAACAAATTTAATTGTAGCCTTGACATGCTGTTTTGGTCAAGATCACATGATCTTCCATATATGCATAGATTTCCTCCAACCTCACTTTGATTGACTGGTTTGTCGTCAGAGTTCTACTTTGAAGTCATGGAGTTTTTCTTTGAGGTCTCCTGTGTAAATCAGCTTTTGGCTAAGAAGTACTAAATTTGTTAGCAAAATGAAATGCTTCCATTACTTCATTCATCTTCCAATATCCATTTTATCCTATTCACATTTATGCCCAGCAAGTGTCTCCCAGTGTTTAATGGATGTGGGACACAGAACTGATTTTGGATGGTGCTGTTGACCTTCACAAGATGTGCATGTGTGATTCTTGCTGAAATTCCATGAAAATAACTGCAATTTTTCTAAATACAAAGACTGAAAGAGTGACTGTAAGCGGTTTTATTTATTTGTTACAGCAATGCAGTACCTCAGAAAATTCCCCTTTATATTGAGATACAGTGATGTCAAGAACTGAACTAGAGGACCAAATGGTATGAGAAAACAAGGTTACTCACTGCACCAATGTACCACTCATCTGATATACATAAATATAATAAAAAATATTTAGGTGAGTGATAGACTGATAGATGCAGTCTTGACTTTGAACATATGAGACCAGCAATAAATAAATGAAAGCATGCATGTAGAAATACAGGATTACTCACTAGCAATTCTGCTACATAAAAAGTCACCCTTGATAAAAGAGTGCTAAGGCAGGCACACATTCACTACCAAAGCAGAGGCAGTAGCAGTAGATCAAGGATACTATTGTTTCATGGTTTATTTAAGTCTGGTAGCAGAGATTAAGATTACGTGCTGCTTCTTGTAGGCCAAGGTTTAATTCCATCAGCCTCAGTCTTGTACTGTGTGACTCTGAGCAAGTCACTTAACTAGACAGTATTCCTTGTTTATCCATGAAAAGGAGCACTTGTATCCAGTGAGCTTACCCTGTTAACAAATAAATAAAATTTAAAAAATGTGACCCAAGAGCACAGTGTGATTAAGGGACTTGTTTAGAGAATATCATAGAGGACTACATGATGAAGCTGGTTAACAGCCTGTAGATTTATATCTCTTATGCTGTACTACCAGAGTACAACTCAGTCATCTCAGAGTATCATGCCTGCATCATTAGAGATTCATTACTAAATGACAGTGGTGTTACCATCTGCTTTAAACCTCACTATTTTTCAGGCTTATTTACTCTTTTCTTTATGTATTGCTTCCCTTATTGGTTTTAAACTACTGTCATCATCCATTTTCAGTGCTTAATACTGTGCTCCTGTCTTCAGAAAGTTTATACAATTCGCCTTCTGTATTTTACTAATTATGATTTATTTTCACCTCTGATTACGAGGTCCTGTTATTCAGATCTTGCATAGGTGGAACAGATCCTGTCCTCTGGAAGACTAAGCTAAGCTTCAGATAGTATGCACCACCAGCCTCTGTACACTAACGTAGCTGCTCTTACTTACCTCCCTTAATGGTTAAATACGTTGTGCCATGTTGTTTTACAAACCTCTAATGGCTTGTTGACCCTAGATCCCACCTCTCATACATCTAATTTAATGACATTCCCTGTTTAACTATATATCTTAGTTCACTTAGTATTGCTTGAAGATGTAAGCTAATGATATACAGACCATAAGTTGTCCAAAAGCGAACAGCTTAAAGATTCATGTTCCTTTTAATATGTAAGGCTTCTTAGTTGGGAGCCTTACACATGAGGCCTAATCTGTAAGCATTTATCAAATGTGCATTTGTTAAAAGAAACATAACGAAGCTTCCGCATAGGCGGTCTTAGGCATAGGCCAACTAGGTGGCCGCCTAGGGCGCCGCTCTAGTAGGGGCACTTTTCCAGTATTTATTTGGTATAGATAGACCAGGATGGGGGCACCGGGTGGTGTGGTGGGGGGGCGCCATGGAGCCCTTTTGCCTAGGGCACCAGCTGACCTAAGGCCGCTCCTTGTTGTTGGACAATGAAACTACTTTACACAACCACCACATCTTTACAACTTTTTAGGTAGAGAAGAAGGATGTGGGGTGATACAGTGAGGTCTTTGTCTTATTAGCTGGTCCACAGTCCTGCAGAGTTCAGATGCTAACACTTGTTTACAGTGAGCTCACTTCTTTTTTGAAAAAAAAATATTTATGCATCACATTATTGATTTACAACATGATTCCACATACATTAATAACAATACATGCATGCATTATACCCCAACCCCATGTGCAAAAATGGGAAAAGGGGTTGAGGATGGATATACATGCATTATACATACAATTTCCATCATTACAAAAAGCCTGGAAAGAATGGAAGACTATAAAACACTGCAATATATTGAAAACTTCAGAATGCTCTGCAACTGTACTAAAAAACAAATAAATGAAGATAAAAAAACTATATTGTAACAACTTTCTGAACAATAGTAAACATAGTCTTAAAAAAGTTCTGGTCAGCTATTAAAGAAATCTTATATCCCAGCCAAAAAAATTCAACCCTAACCTCTCTCCCAGTCAGGATTTTGGGGCCCCCAGCATGTGTTGGGGGCCCCTAGCCCCTTCCAGTCAGTATATCATCCTAAACAATGCCATCCATCCTAAGCACCTTTTTATTTCATGCTGCAAACTTTTAGTATCACTATGTTGAGCTGTCTAACAAAACACCCCCACACACACACACACACACACACACACACACACACACACACACACACACCACCCTCCAGTCCTCTCCTCTGAGTCTTCTTCCTTCTCTCACATTTTGCCTTATTCTAAGCTTTTTCAAGCAAGCCATAACTATCTGCTCTGAAGTGCATTTTACACAACCTTTTTTTCATAATATAGCTTGAACAGAAATTATGATTAAGAAAGAAATTTACTGTTGTGGTTCAGCTTTAGTTTTCCTTGCATCCTTCAACACACCTTTCCTGAACAAGACAGCCCAGTAATATCTGGGATGCATTTTAGAGCATTTTCTCAACATTTTACTCCATGGTTGCCTAAATAAAAATTATGGAGAAAAAATAATTTCAGTCTTATTTTTATTTTCAAAGCTGACAAAATTGTAGCTTACAGTAAACTAACAAGCCAGTTGTTGTGAGAATATTTAAGTCTTATCTAGAAATACTGCCTACCTCCATAACCCTCTAAAAAGACAAAGTCACTGCCTATGCATCCCTCTGGTGTAAGACTGCATATATTTCAAGTGACTGATGATATACATATACATAGCATGTTCTTCACCCCCATGATTGTGAGAATGATTTCAGTAATATTCAAATTTGTTGCTCTTAGACACACCTCTCCTCTTACACAAGCTAGTAACCTTTCTTGTACACACCTCTGAGGGTCTGAGAAACACTGCCCTCAGCTGGACTGTGATGAAAATTAAAGATGTAATATCCACACAATCTCTAGCCCCGCATAACCCGTAGCAGCTTTATGTACACACACACACACACACACACATTTGAGCAGGGCTTGTTTTAAAATGGGTGCACCATTCAGGTTAAAACTGATACACAGAAGAATAATGTATGTGTCCTGGCATTATTGGGTGCATGCACAGATCAAAATCAGTGATGTTTTTACACACACACACACACACACACACACACACACACACACACATGATTTTGTTCATACTTTTGCTTAAATCATTCAGGATTACAAACAGTCAATTAATCTAGACATCTGAGTTTTATATACTATTGTCCAAAAATAGATGTTGATGCAAAATATGTTATTAATATTTAAACATATTTATGATTCTGAGTATTTATTTTGGAAAGTTTGCACTGAGGTAAGTCACTCTGGGCTGCTGATCCCTCTAGTGCTTATATTGTTCATGTTCATCATCAGCTTCACATAATTAGGAAATTAATGCATTTTTCATTCTATTTAATGGCATGCTGATGCCTGGTACTTGACAAAACACTGTTAAGATATAAATAAGAGTTATCACCCTCATAGTTTATTGGTTTTACAGATGTGACAAAATATCAGGATAAGATACTATGCTCCCAGTAACTCTTCACTCAGAACTTCAATAGAATTCAGCTCTTATTTCATAGATAGTTTAGCATCCCTAACCAAGGATTTCCCTGCTTCTAATCCCAACCCTTCCCAACAACCACGTCATCCCATCTATTTGTACCTTCAAACTAGTGCCCACATCCTATATAAAACTCCTCTTGAACAAACTCAAACCATGCTGTACTTCAACTGATGATCTTCCAGGTGAGTACCTTAAAATAAATGCCAATAGCATTAAATACCGCCTCAACCCTTATAAACAGGTAAATCCAGGAATCCCACATTCCCTCTCTCCGGAACAAATCACACATATTTCTCTACACAAAGGAGGAAATTCAACAGACATCACCAAATTTATTCCTATAGCAGTCTTATCCCCTGTCTCCAAAATACTTGAAAATGTATTCAAAACAATTGCTAAATATCTTCTACAGGAAGAACTCCTATCCTCCACACAGCATAGCTTCTTGACCTCTCATAGTGCTAATACCGCACTTCTAACCTTCTTATTATCATCTTTTCTTTTTGATTCCACTCCAGTAGAACAAAAAACAGAGTTAGTTTTTTAGTCAATATGCCCCCCCACCAGCTCTTTGTTTAAATTCCACTAACAATCCATAATACAGAAGGTAATCTCTGATCTCCAGTTCAAACCTCTGCTTGGTGTCATCACACTCTCTCAGTTTTTCCTTCCAACTCATTTGCTTGCACAATCATGGCTCTTTTGTTAATTTCCAACACTTTCTTCCTTTCCTCTCCTTGGTGGCCACAGTGGTGCAGCGGTTAGTGTTACTGCCTCACAGCAACAGGTTCTCCAGTCCAATTCTTGGCTGGTGTGCCTTCTGTGGGGGCCCTGCCTATCCTCCCTGCAGTTGCATGGGTTTCCTCTGGGTGCTCTGTTTTCCTCCCACATCTGAAAGATATGCTGCAGATGGATTGGACACTCTAAAGTGGCCCTAAGTGTGCATGTGTGTGCCTACAGTGGAAGGTTTGGGTACCGGGCTGGCAACTCGACACTGTAAAACTCCACTGTGGACTGTTGTTCCACTGTAGCAACCCCTAACAGCAAAAGCTGAAAGGAGAAGAAGACTTCCTTTCCTCTCTTGCCTGTTTTCTGTGCTCATTGGTATGTATATTCCTACTGGCAAAATCTCCTTTCAAAGTTTCTGCAATGGTTTGTTCATTATAATCCTGTTTGACAATTTATAAATATAATATTTTGAATAATTATTCCGGCTCTTCTTTTGGGTTTGCTTCCAAACACATAACCTCTTTACATCCCTTTGACTTCCAGCTTATTCCACCAGCATCTTTTAACTCTTTGAGCTGGATCCCTATACATATATATATATATATATATATATATATATATATATATATATATAGATTCTTATTATAACAACAAAAGTTCACTACTTCGAACTTGTAATAGGAAGCCTCACTTCTGCGAATGTTCACTTTAACGAAAGTGAACTTTTGCGTAAGTGCACTTCACTGAAAACACTGCAGCACAGTGGAGGACATAAAAAAACAAGCTATGTCCTCCACTATGGTGTGATAGTCACTGACCTTAGGGTTAGGGCACAGGTTAGGGTAAGGGGATAGTTAGTAAAGCTATTCCCTTACCCATGCCCTAACCCTAAGGTTTGTGACTATCGCACCATAGTGGAGGACATTGCTATGTCCTTCACTGTGCTGCAGTCATCACGGACCTTAGGGTTAGGGCACGGGTCATGGTAAGGGGATAGCCCTAAACTATCCTGCTCTATAGGAAGAATCACTACCTCACTTTACTCTTACTTTTACCCTCTTTTCTTCCCAAATAAATTCCTTCATCTCTGTATTAAATGCCATCTACATTTCTTCTGGCTCTGGCAGCTAAAAATATGCCTGGCCTATGTACAAGACCTAAGGAACTACAACTTTTCAGTGCATAAAATCTTACCAGGGGACTTCATCTACCTCTCCATTAACTGGGAGATGTATACTTCCTCTAACATGTATGCCCAGAGATCTCTGGACTTTATCAATACAAACTTTCTGGACAAGTTATTCCACACCCTAACTATGGGCAATAGAATCCTGGACTTGGCCCTCACCAATATGGGACAGTTCTGCTCTACTGCCTACCTATGACAACTCCTTTCTTGGACAAACTTGTCCACAGATCAGTCACATTCACCTTGAACCAGAAGGATCATCCAATTCCTTGATTAGGCCAGGGTTTACCTACCAAAACTGAGTGATGAACTAGAGAAATTCAATAACCACTTTCAACTCAGTGAGCCCACTGGTTATGTGGAATCCTTAATGTCAAATTATATGCACATGTGAATGGCTACATGGATGCGTACATCCCCCTCCTAAGTAAATAAAATGCCAAATTCAAAAATAACCCCATATTATGGAACACAAATATAGACAGGTTCTGTAATTAAAAAAAACTCATTGCATGAAGAAAACTAAATGTAACTCAAGATGAAAAAAAAATTGCTAAATTTAACAGGGATCTCAGGAAAATCAACAAAAGCCAGATATGAAGTAAACATTGCTACCCAGGGAAAGGACAGCCACAAAGGCTTCATCTATGTTAGAAACCTTAGAAACAACTCCCAGTACTGTGTAGAGCTACTAGTAAATGATACCACATGCACAGACCCAGATGACATAGTCAATCAATGTTTAGATAACCTTAGGTGTAACTTTCACTTCTACAGTTCCAGATCTCATACCCTCATCTACACTACACTCAAATCCCCTATGAACAAGTATGCAAGGCACTATTCAAGGCCAAGGACACTATTTCTGTAGGGCCAGATGACATACTGGGCTGCTTATCAGCCCGCCTGAAACAGGACCTGCCAGGCCTGCTACAGCAGCTATTCATTGTCATCCTCCAAACATGCTTTATACCAGATGAATGGAGAACAATAACTGTAATATCATTGCACAGAAGAGGCATGTCAACAGGCCCTGGACATTGTAGACCCATAAGTCTGACCATCCTTATCTGTAAGGCTATGGAAAGGATCATTACAGAATTAATAAATAAGGACATAGGTAATCTACAAACTCTCACTCCAAGTCATTTCAGATTTAAGGGCAAATCATGCCTACTTAACCTGGTTGGCTTCTTTACAAAGATTGTTGAAACAGTGGATAAGTTAAAATCTGTATACCCTGCATGTCTAGATCTTGCAAAGGCATTTAACACTATCCTACCCTCAGTCATCATAAATGAACTATTCCAGCTGAATGTTACCAAACTCCATCATCAACATTCCACCACCATCACTAAGCAACCACTGCCCGATCACCTTTACAATAGTCAACCATCCTATAAAACTGCCACCAATATTAAAAGCCTTTAGAAACCAGAGCAGCACAAATATAGACAAACTCAGAACCATTCTCACAGCCCACAGCTGGAACCATATACTCTTTTAACATGACCCTAATACAGCAGCTGTAAGCCTAGCCAACTTTCTACAATAACTGCAAGACAAATTCTTCCCATTTATCCACAGACTTTATAAACCCACCCAAACTGAATGGCTATCCACTAAACTCAAACATCTATTAACTCTAAAGGTTGAAACATGACAAAAATGGAAACAGACCCCCACAACTGACAACTGCACCTCCTATAAAGTTTTGTGTAACCTGGCCAAGACGTCCATCAGAAGGCACAAAAGAAATCTCCAAACAAAGAAACAAATTACCCTCTTACATTCCCCAAAACACTTTTGGAAAGAGGTTAGCCTACTTACAGGAAGAAAACCTCCTCATTATACCCTGTCTATAAACACTATTCAATGTGGTACAGCAGAACTTTCTCTAGATGATTTCCTTAAAGAATTTAGCAATCTTCTATCAATAAACTCCACACTTCCCACAGATCATACATTGCCCACCTTGCCAACATTCACCCCCCTCTTCCATTTCAAATGCATAAATCCCAAAACAGGTTATATTCTACTTGAAAATATTTCCAAGGACACCCCTCCTGAATCTGACACCTTTAACCCCTGGTTGATATATCATTGCAGAGAACATCTATGCCTTCCTCTCACCCACATATAGAATTTGTGTCTCACACAAACATCATGCCACACCTCTCCCAAAACAAACCAACCCAAAAGATACTTCTCACTTCCACCCAATATCCATCCTCCAAATTCTGATCAAACCTCTTGAAAAGATAGCCTACACCCAACTCTCCATCTATATCCAGCAATCCCACCTGCTGTCCTCCAAACAGCATGTATTCTGGCCTGGAAGAAGTACTATGACAGCAATTTGGTCCCTAACTGATGTCATCCGGCTAAACTCTGATAGTGGCCTCCTTAAAAATGCCCTATTTATAGACCTGACAAGGGCATTTGACCTCATTGACCACTATCTTCTCCAAAACAAATTAAAATTTGCATCAGTCCAAATGCCACTTTCTGATTTATAAATGTTCTCAGTGACAGACACTTCATAGTTGAAATAGGATCCTTGCAGTCAGAATCTGCACATATTACCAAAGTTGTACCTCCAGGATCCATTCTTGCCCCCTCTTCTTCTCCATATTCATTAACAAACTTCCTTGTTACCTCTCTCATCTTTCACATTTCCTCTATGTTGATGTCTTCTTCATTTACCAATCAAGTCACTCTCATGGTTTACTATCAAAATGTGGAACGGCACTTATGCAAAACAGGATGGTTGAATGCGTCTTTTCCAGTTTCCATAATGCTGCTCTAAAAATGTTCAACTGCACATTATTGAATGGTAGTGTATATTCGCTAACGTGCATTCAATTTTCTGATAACAGGTCGCACTACAGTGGAGATCGGGAAATGTACCCTTTTCCTCACCGTAGTGTGATCTTGGAGTTGGAATATATAATTTGCAGGGGATGAAGGGGGGCTTGACCCCTGCAGAACTGTAAAACTTGTGCTGTAGATGTACAATTAATGTGGCAGCTTCAGCACAACTTCCTGAGGGTCTGACATCACATCCTGACATTCTGAATTTGTTTGAATGCAGACATCAGGGTGATGAATTTCAACATTCCTTACAAGTGACATTACCACATTCAGAATGCCAGTTTGATCAAGTCAATAGATTTTTTTTACATTCAACTTTTTGATAGTAAACCCACTGTTACACCAATATTCAATGCCAACTCCAGTCAGACTTACATGAGCTCCACAAATAGCTCAGAAACCATAAACTACTTCTCTACCTCACCAATACAAAAACTATGATTTTTGGAACTCCACAGAAAATTCACCAAACATCTGACTCTTTAACTATCTTTGACCTATACAACCATGTCACAGAGACAACCTCCACCTTCAAATAGCTTGGAACTTGTATTGAACAGTCAATAAACTTGCATTACCACATACACAATGTGAGAGTCAAAATAAACTCTCTCCTGTTCTGGGCCAAAATGATCCCCCATTTTCTATCCCAACCAGCCAGTACAACCATTGGTAAAAGAGTTCTTTCTCAACTTAAAATTGGTCTTCCAATTTTTGCTTCTGTCTCCAAGAAAAACATTATCACACTCCAGACATTCTCTAACAGTATCTGCCGATTTGTTACAAACTCACATTTCTGTGAACATCACTGTATCACCCTAGAAAAAAGCAAATGTCTACCCATAAAACAAATCTCTAACCTACTTTTAGGGTCCCAACTCTACAAACTACTCAAACTCCACACATTTACTCCCCTTGCAGCTAGACTTCATGAAAAATACTCCTTATACAACCTGAAGCATTTCTCACGAGCCACACCAACTCTCATTACCTCTTAGGACCAAACTCAACAACGCTGTACATGCTTTCTTCTCTCAGGCACCTACTCTTTGTCAATCTCTCCCCATTGACATTAAGGAAATCAACATGTATTCCAAATTCAGAATGCAACTCAAAAAGCACTTCTTCATTTCAAACCAAATGCTCCTCTTTCAATCCAGGATATGTAACCTACTTTATTTCCTTTCAGGGTCTCTTCTTCTCTCTCAAAATTCACTGATGTTTGCCCCACTTTAGAAACTAATGCATATATTGCACATTATACTCTGCTTGATTGTACATTGCACTGTGCTTGTTCATTGGAACGTATATACACAATGTTTTTTCTATGTAATTAGTCTGAATTCTTCTGTTATTGCTTACACTTTTGTATTTGATTCTGTGAAATGTTTGTATTTCTCCTGAGGAGTGGTAAATTGGTCAGTATTGATCAGTGAACTACCTCAGTAAACAACAATAAAATAAATAAATAAATATAGCTCATTGGATAGAAAATTGGCTAGAACCCAAAACATTAGGGAGGGCTGCTCTACCTCCTAAAAAAGGCCTGTCACCAGTGGTGTACCCCAGGGTTCAGTCCTTGAGACACCCCTCTTTGTCATTTACTTCTTAGAGGTCAAAGCTGCTGTTGAGGGTTTATGGCTGACCAAGTTTGTAGAAGGCTATGAAGCTGGTGTGATAATAAACTCTCCAGAGGACACCAAGGTCTCCCAACAGGGCCTTTCTAAAGCCAATAGATGGCATCAAAATCATGAACAAAAACTGAATGCCAAGAAATGTAGAACAGTATCCTTCAGCAAGTAAGATATCCCTGGTAACTATCACATTGACACACACCCTTGAAAACTGTTCCAGTAGTTAGGGACCAGGGAACCAATGTCAACAATGAATTGCCCTTCAATCACCACATATAATAATCCTCACTCCAGGATATCCCGTTACATACTAACTACGACTATATATATCTTGTTCATCTTTTATTTCATTTTCCCTGTTGTAGCCCCTTTTCTTTATGTTGCTCCAGTTTCCCTATACCTCTTCCTGTCTAACTAAACCATCTCCCCTCTCACATTGTCTAAGTTATTACACTCAATGCACAATCACACAAAAAAATCTGTTCCATATTCTTTATACTTTTGACAAACACACTTTAGGTCTTATACTCACTACATAAGTCTATGAGATAAACTGCAGACTTGTCTTACCTGTATCAATGTGTTGTATCTGTACTAAACTTTTATAACTGTGCACATTTTTACCTTTTGCATGCATGTCATTTTCCTGTAATATAATTGTAATTATATAGTCTAATTTTATTACACAGAACATTTCTCTCTGAGTTCCCACTAAAAAAGTGCCTTCAGCCCAGCTGGACTGTTTGAAGTAACAAATGGAAACTAAAAAGTAACTAAATAAACCACACTTGATAAATGTACTATTTGTCCTTCTTTTAATTAAAGGGGAAGGAAGTACATCCCTTTCTGTCATTAAGGACTTTTATAATGTCATATACATTCTAGCAAAATGCAGAGGAAAGGTTTTCAATTCCAGTTTCTCCATATCAGTGTCTCAAAATTCCATTGTCATCTTCTTCTAGACAACACATTTAATTTTTTGAACATAAATCCATTTCACGAGATATAACTTTGTATAACAGTCAGTAACAAATTTATCTGTTAAACCAAATGTCTCAAAAGTCACCCCCCAGAAATATTCTGTGCCTAATTGTATTAATGCTTTTACATAATTAAAAATATATTTGAGAGGTGTAATTATAGTGTCCCAAATAACATATCATTTGATTGGTCTCCTATTATTGCTTCTATTCCACAAAAAACACTCATTTCTTATGCCTGTAACTCAAGACTTGTCTCTCTGCCATACAGCCATGACACACTGCAGTTACTCAGTATAACTTCTCTTTGTAACTTCCTGTAACAAAATTCTCTGTGACTTTGCATACCTCTGTACTTCTTTGCTCAAGAATTCTGGACAAAGCCAAAAATAAAGGGGTTGGGGTCAAATGGCCCAAACCAGGGACCAGAGTTCTATCAGCCTTGGAATTAGTTGTATTAGTAAGAAGGTACAGCAGACGCAAACCTTTGTTTGCAGTGAGACAGACAGTTGAGAAGAAGCTAGAGATGAGGAATGAGTTCAACTGGGCATTCCCAGACTCGGAGAAAGCATACGACAAGGTCCCAAGGAAGCTGACGTGGGCAGTCCTGTGGTAGTTCCAACAGGTCGGAGGAGACAGATCAACAAAGCTGCTGTATGCAGATGATGTGGCATTATAGGCAGACTCTGAGCAAGAACTTCAGCAAAGGATAGGTGGGGGTATGGAATGCAAAACTGAAGGCACATGAGATAAAACTGAGAAGAGATAAAACAGTTGTAATATAAGCAAATGGAGGACATCCAAAGAAACTTCAGATAGAAGGGAAACAGTTGAAAAGGTTAACAGGTTCAAGTGTCTGCAAGGGTTAGTTGAGGAGAAGGGAAGTTTGAATAAGGAGGTTAAAGCTAGAATCAGAGGGGCCACAGCCAACTGGCACAGAGTGTCAGGTGTAATATATGACAGAAGAATGCCAGAGAAGCTGAAAAGTAATGCGTTTGACCAGTACTACTGTATGGTACAGAAACCTGGGCAGTAAAGGCAGAGCAGCTGTGGAAGCTAGAGGTGATGGCAATAAAATGCCTGAGATGGTTAGTAGGATTCATACTTCGTGACAGATAAGGAAATGAAGGCATAGAGCAGAAGCCAGAATCACTCCAATTACAGGGAAAGACAAAGAGATTATGGTGGTTTGGGCACATGTGCAGAAAAGAAGAAGACAAACTGGTGAAGAAGATTTGAGATCAAACAGCAAGAAGGCAAGAGGAAAGAAGCATCTGACAAAGAGATGGAGGGATTGTGTGAGAGAAGACCTGTGACACTCAGGCATGACTGTTGATGAAGGTAGGAGAGTAGCTCTGAATCGAGAGAGATGGTGACAGCTGACACAACATCCTGATCCAATGAAGAAAATGGAAAAAAGGGGGTTGATGATGATGATGATGGTGATAATGAGTAAGAAGGTAGGGGGACTGTACCACCTGTATATAGACTTGGGGAGGTTGCCACAATATTATATTCTCTTTTTTACAGCAGCTTATTTCAGCTATCAGTTGCTCTATAATGGGTTTTGCTTGATCATCCCTAAGCAAATGAATCATGCAAGCTTGCACCCCTAAAGCAAACTGTAACCTGATACACAAATGTGAAAGAACACCTATCAGTGTCCTCACATTGTACTTTGTCTATGGTTATCATCGTTCAAACACACAACATTCTTGCTGTTTTTGTGTGTGTGTGTGTGTGTGTGTGTGTGTGTGTGTGTGTGTGTGTGTGTGTGTGTGTGTGTGTGAGTGAGTGTCTATCTTTCTCTGTGTGGTTTCAGAAACCAGGTATCTGTTGGCAAAGCTAATGAGTGTCTAGCATGAAAATTCAGGTCATGTTTTTGCGGCAATAAGTACCTGACTGTTGAGGAGAAAGATAACCAAGGGATGGAATAGTGCTTTACAGCTCACTAACCCTAAGGGCATAAAAAGGGAGGAATGTGCATCTAAGAGGATACTAAACTGTAGAATTGAATTTTATCACTTTACACAGTCTATAACTTACTGGTTTGTGTGTGAAAAGCAATGAAGTATGGAGAAATGAAAATGAATTGAGGAAGAAAAAGAGTTTTGAGGAGAAATAGATAGATAGACAGTACCAGAAAGATGTATACGTTAGACCAGAAAACTAAAGGTACTTGTATACCAATGGGAAATGAAGGGGAATTAGGTGGGAAAGATATGGAAAGCTACTGGAGTGCAACAGCTCTATATACATGTATGGTGTTTTGGAAAGGACTTTAACAATGCAGTAGAAACAGACAAACTTGGGAGAAAGGAGAGAGAAAGTAACAATTGTAAAAAAAAACATCAGTTGTAAGTAATCATTTAGTCAAGTACAGGGTCAAAGAAAGTAAGACACTGTTTGAGAAATAACAGGCCCAATGTTAGCAGAGACTGCCTCAGGAATAACAGCACACAATCAGACAGACTGTTTCAGGAATAACAGGCACGAGCTAAGGCAGAGACAGTCTCAGGAATAACAGGCATTTTGTCAGACAGGGACTGTCTCAAGAATAACAGGCACACTATCAGACAAGGACCGTCTCAGTAATAACAGACATATTGTCAGACAGGGACTGTCTGAGGAACAACAGGCACACAGTCAGACAGGGACTGTCTCAGCAATAACATGCACACTCGGTCAGAGACTATTTCAGGAATAACCGGCACAAGTTAAGGCAGCGACTGTCTGGACTGTCCTAGGCATAAGAGGTACAAGGTAAGGTTGAGACTGTACCAGGAATATCAGGCACACTGTCAGGCAAAGACTGTCTCAGGAACAACAAGTATAAATTAAGGCAGAGACTGTCCCATGAGTAACAGGTGCAAAGTAAGGCAGAGATTGTCTTAGGAATAACAGGCACACTGTTAGACAGGGACTGTCTCAGGGATAACAGGCACACTGTCAGACAGGGATTGTCTCAGGGATAACAGACACACTGTCAGACAGGAACTGTTTCAGGGATAACAGGCACACTGTCAGACAGGGGCTTTCTCAGGGACAACAGGCACACTGTCAGACAGGGATTGTCTCAGGGATAACAGGCACACTGTCAGAGAGGGACTGTCTCAGGAATAACAGGTACAAGGTAAGTCAGAGACTGTCCCAGGAATAAACATGCACACTGTCAGACAGGGACTGTCTCAGGTAAAACAGGCACACTGTCAGACAGGGACTGTCTCAGGGATAACAGGCACACTGTCAGATAACACTGTCAGACAGGGACTGTCTCAAGGATAACAGGCACACTGTCAGACAGGGAATGTCTCAGGAATAAGAGGTACAGGGTAAGGCAGAGACAGTTTCAAGAATAATAGGCATGCAGTCAGACAGTGACTGTATCAGGAATAACAGGTGCACACCAGTCAGACAAGGACTGTCTCAGGGATAACAGGTACAAGGTAAGTCAGAGACTGTCTCAGGGATAACAGGCACACTGTCAGACAGGGACTGTCTCAGGGATAACAGGCACACTGTCAGACAGGGATTGTCTCAGGGATAACAGACACACTGTCAGACAGGAACTGTTTCAGGGATAACAGGCACACCGTCAGACAGGGGCTGTCTCAGGGATAACAGGCACACTGTCAGACAGGGATTGTCTCAGGGATAACAGGCACACTGTCAGAGAGGGACTGTCTCAGGAATAACAGGTACAAGGTAAGTCAGAGACTGTCCCAGGAATAAACATGCACACTGTCAGACAGGGACTGTCTCAGGGAAAACAGGCACACTGTCAGACAGGGACTTTCTCAGGGATAACAGGCACACTGTCAGATAACACTGTCAGACAGGCATAGCTCTCAACCTTCCATCTCCAAAATGAGGAACACTCGCCTTCATAATGTGGAACAAATGGGCAAAATGTTGAACACATACTAATGGCTTACTAACAACTTCAACTAGAAAGGTCATAGGATTGTTAACATATGCTGGTTTTACTTATAAAGAAGATCCTTTAATGAATTAATATGATTAATTTCTATTTACCATGGATTTTACTTAAAAAATTCCTAACACTGAATGTGTGATAGACTCTTTCAATGTGGAACTTTGAGGAACATGACCTTTTTAAGACCCCAAATGAGGTACGTTCCTCGTAATGAGGTACATTTGAGAGGTATGCAGACAGGGACTGTCTCAAGGATAACAGGTACACTGTCAGACAGGGACTGTCTCAGGAATAAGAGGTACAGGGTAAGGCAGAGACAGTTTCAAGAATAATAGGCATGCAGTCAGACAGTGACTGTATCAGGAATAACAGGTGCACACCGGTCAGACAAGGACTGTCTCAGGGATAACAGGTACAAGGTAAGTCAGAGACTGTCTCAGGGATAACAGGCACACTATCAGACAGGGACTGTCTCAGGGATAACAGGCACACTGTCAGACAGGGATTGTTTCAGGGATAACAGACACATTGTCAGACAGGAACTGTTTCAGGGATAACAGGCACACTGTCAGACAGGGGCTGTCTCAGGCATAACAGGCACACTGTCAGACAGGGATTGTCTCAGGGATAACAGGCACACTGTCAGAGAGGGACTGTCTCAGGAATAACAGGTACAAGGTAAGTCAGAGACTGCCCCAGGAATAAACATGCACACTGTCAGACAGGGACTGTCTCAGGGAAAACAGGTACACTGTCAGACAGGGACTGTCTCAGGGATAACAGACACACTGTCAGATAACACTGTCAGACAGGGACTGTCTCAAGGATAACAGGCACACTGTCAGACAGGGACTGTCTTAGGAATAAGAGGTACAGGGTAATGCAGAGACAGTTTCAAGAATAATAGGCATGCAGCCAGACAGTGACTGTATCAGGAATAACAGGTGCACACCGGTCAGACAAGGACTGTCTCAGGGATAACAGGTACAAGGTAAGTCAGAGACTGTCTCAGGGATAACAGGCACACTGTCAGACAGGGACTGTCTCAGGGATAACAGGCACACTGTCAGACAGGAACTGTCTCAGGGATAACAGGCACACTGTCAGATAACACTGTCAGACAGGGATTGTCTCAAAGATAACAGGCACACTGTCAGACAGGGACTGTCTCAGGAATAAGATGTACAGGGTAAGGCAGAGACAGTTTCAAGAATAATAGGCATGCAGTCAGATAGTGACTGTATCAGGAATAACAGGTGCACACCGATCAGACAAGGACTGTCTCAGGGATAACAGGTACAAGGTAAGTCAGAGACTGCCTCAGGGATAACAGGCATACTGTCAGACAGGGACTGTCTCAGGGATAACAGGCACACTGTCAGACAGGGACTGTCTCAGGGATAACAGGCACGCTGTCAGACCGGGACTGTCTCAGGGATAACAGGCACACTGTCAGACAGGGACTGTCTCAGGGATAACAGGCACACTGTCAGACAGGAACTGTCTCAAGGATAACAGGCACACTGTCAGACAGGGACTGTCTCAAGAATAAGAGGTACAGGGTAAGGCAGAGACAGTTTCAAGAATAATAGGCATGCAGTCAGACAGGGACTGTATCAGGAATAACAGGTGCACACCTGTCAGACAAGGACTGTCTCAGGGATAACATCTACAAGGTAAGTCAGAGACTGTCTCAGGGATAACAGGCACACTGTCAGCAGGGACTGTCTCAGGGATAACAGGCACACTGTCAGACAGGGAGTGTCTCAGGGATAACAGGCACACTGTCAGACCGGGACTGTCTCAGGGATAACAGGCACACTGTCAGACTGGGACTGTCTCAGGGATAACAGGCACACTGTCAGACAGGGACTGTCTCAGGGATAACAGGTACAACATAAGACAGAGTCTGTCCTGTGAATAATAGATACATAGTAAGGTAGTGATTGTCTCAGGAATAACAGGCACACTGTCAGTTAGAGACTGTCTCAAGAATAACAGGTAGACTGTTAGGCAGAGGCCGTCTCAGGAACAACAGGTACAAAGTAAGGCAGAGACTGTACCAGTAGTAACAGGCACACTGTCATACAGAGACTTGCTCAGGAATAACACGTAATCTGTTAGACAGGGACTGACTCAGGAATAACAGGTGCAAGTTAGGCTACACTCAGCAGGATCATTAACCAACACTTTTGCAACCACTGAGGTGCATAAAGTGCATGAATTCACATGTGCAGCATACATCAGAAGGAAAGCAAAACAATCTCAAATAGGCAGCAAGCAAGCTCTGCATAGCAAAATAAATGAGACTACAGTCAAACCCCAGATACTGGGGACAAACTCCATTTACAATGATCACTGCATCATTATGTGAATCAACAGAAGAGATAGAAAATGATGTAAACTCTTTATTTATATTCATAATGAAGATAAGCTGTTTCATTTCAAAATAAACCAACATTAGCAGGATGCTAAGGAACACAATGCCTTTGTGATTTCTGAGAGTATGCCAGAAGCTATTCCTTTGTTTTGGGAGTTGATATATTTAAATTCAGGCTGTGCCTCTCTCACTTGGGGAGGGGCTTGCCCTTCTACAAACAAAACACAGTTTAATTTTTCACCCTTTTTGTCTCAGGTACTAGTTTTCAGTTTTTGTCTTCTTTGGCATTCTGATGTTCAAGATTCCACAGCAGAACCAGGAACTTTATATCCCAACACCTCTTACATGCTACAACATTTAAATACAGACAAGGAGGAGGCTCATTGTAAAAATAAATTATTTGGAAGCTACAACGATGACCCTAAGACAAGCAGTTTGGAAATTTGTTAGATGGATGTCTGGATACTTGGATGTCCCTGTTGTAGGACAAAGCCACATCTGTAGCAATACAAGAGATTTAGTCTAGTATACTACACAGGCTGATCACCATTAGCATTTCTAAACAAACTGCATTCACAGAAAGTTACAAAGGGCACAACTGGCAGGCATGAATGAACTATATAAACCAGAAATAGAGTGGTACTCCACATCTGCCATGTAGAAAGTCATCTGTTGTTCCAAATGGTACAAAAGAAGGAATATAAATAAATTACTCTTATTTGCATTGTTCAGTGTCACAAAGAGACTATTTTTGTTGTGTCTGAACTTCTGTTCACTCATTTCCAACTCAGACTCAAACTATTATGTGATTTTTTGCACAGCAAATTCAATTCAAATGTTCCAAATGAATAATAACTCTAGTTACCAGTGGCCTAGTGGTTTGTTGTAGTAGAATTAAATGTGTATATCTCTGTCTATGACTATAATAATATAAATATAAATATATATATATATATATATATATATATATATATATACATATATATATATATATATATATATATATATATATGTATATACACACACACACACACACACACACACACACACACACACACACACACACACACATATATATATATATATATATATATATATATATATATATATATATATATATATATATATATAAATATATAGCCACCTAATTGTGGAATCTTGGCTGTAGATGACTGTCACTGTTGAAGTGATACCCTGACTCCATGTATAAAAATGGAAAAAGGGGATGTGGGTGTATGTATGTACGCTCATGAATAAAGCAAGAGGAACAAGTACATCTGATCACATCTTCAGTAGCGTAGCTATCACTACTAAAAAGTTCAGTGTGCTGTAGCTGGCCTTATTGGCTAACACATTTAAAAACTGGCAATGCTGTTTAACTGTATGCCTACGTTTAGGCAATGGGGCAGCACCACTAGCCATTGAAGCCCTCAGTTCCTCAACCCTGTCCTGATCTCTAGCTAACACACCCATCAGTAGTGCCAAATCAGTAGCCATGTTCCCTAAGAGACACCTAATCCTACATTGCCATGCTCAACACTGTTCTGCATGCGGGGAAGGAACAGGGTATTCAGCTCATAGGTTCATAGGTTCATAGGCTGGTACTAGGCTATCGGCCCCAGGGTCTATGCAAGCCTAGCCATAACAATTCCCTGGATATTTCTTCCCACAATATTTACTTCTCTGGACCCCTGTCTATCAGGGCAACTGACATGATCCCCGGGGTGAATTTCCTATCTCCCATCCAATCATCAAGGTTCCTTTTGAAGAGAGCCGAGGAGGCGATCTGCTTGACATGTATGGGCAGTCTATTCCAGAGTATGGGGAGTCTCTGGGTCAGGAACCTATCCCTCCAGCATGTTTGGTTCATTGTGATGACAAGGTTTAGATCCCTGGAGCATGTGACTCTGAGGGATTGGGATTTCTTTAAGTGGAGCATGTCCAACAGCTCAGGGTTTGACATGGTCTTCTATTTTGAGCAGAGTTCGCCTCTGAATAGACGATATGCCACAGAGTATAGCTGGAGTTTTTTTAGACGGTCAGCATATGGCATCTGCTTTAGACCTGTGATTGTTTTAGTGAGGTATTTCTATGGCCGTTCCAGATGTTGCAGATGTCTTGTGAGGTACATACCAAACGGTGCATTATACTCTATAATGTGTCTAATGAGGGATGAGTACAGTGGGACAATGACCTCCTTTTTTCTGGATGAAAAGCCCTTAGTGATGAGATGTGCCACATAGAAAGATTTCCTGACTGTTGTGGCGATGTGGTTATCGAAAGTGAGACCACTGTCCACCTGTGACCCTAAGTCTCTCATCACACTTTCGATGTTTAGTGTCCTGCCACCTATGTGATAATTCATGGGTACATGTTTTTTTCCAAAGGGGATAACTATACATTTCTTGGCATTAAGCTTGAGCCCATGGCTCTGGCACCAGGCATCTGTTTCTGTAAGGCCCTTTTGTAGAATATCCACATCATTTGGGGATTCAATAATGGCTCCCAGTTTGTAGTCATCTGAGAACTTTGTTAGCCAGAGTCCCTTAGTGTTGGCCTGTACTTCAGAGAAGTAGATGCCAAACAAGAGTGGTCCCAGGACTGAACCCTGTGGTACTCCACTTGTCACTTGTCTAGAGATGGATTTGGAGTCGGCTACTTTTACAGTCTGGATTCTGTCAGTAAGCCAGTTGGCAACCCATCGAGTTACATAGGGATTTATGCCCAGCTTAGTAAGTTTATCTATGATTCCAGAGTGGGGGATGGTGTCGAAGGCCTTGGCGAGGTCCAGATAGGCTGTGTAGACTGCCTTACCCTTGTCCACAGCTCTGGAGACTGATTCGAAGAAGTCAGTCAGATTCAGGAGACAAGATCGGCCCTTCACAAACCCAAACTAGGTGGGGTCTAGTGTTTGAAGGTTGCCAATGTCTTTGTTTATAAGTTCCATGATAATCCGTTCCATGCCCTTGCGGATCAGGCTTGTCAGACTGATGGGACGGTAGTTCCCAGGATCCAAGGCAGATCCTCCATTGTGGAGCGGAATAACTGTAGCTGTGCGCCACTCAGTGGTCACAAAGCCTGAGATGAGGCTATGATTAAACATGGCACTTAGGTGAGGTGCCAGTTCATTTTGTAGTTCATGTAGTATACAGCCTGGGATGTCATCTGGTCCCATGGATGCTGTATTCTTAGCTTTGGAGAGTGTGGTTTCTACCTGTGTGGCCGTGATTATCGGAATTTGGCAATCTTTTGGTATTGAGATGGGCCCTTTAGGTGGTGAGAGGGGGATGAAGTTGGCACTAAATCGATCTGCCAGGATATTGCTAATATCCTTGGGATCAGTATATTTAATGCCATTCTGTTGTAGCTCAGAGCAGATCTGAGCATTGCCATTTAGATTCTTGACATAACTATAGAATGCCTTGTGGTTGTCTTTGGAATCTTTGCCCTTTTTATTTTCGTAACTAGCTTTTGAGGATTTTATGAGGGATCTCAGCTTCTTACTGAGGCTGGTGAGGGAGATTTTTGCATCCTGGGATTTTCCTCTTTTCTGCAACAGTTTCTTCCTTCTGTTGTATAGTTTGTTTATAGCAGGGGACCACCAGACTGGCTTCCTTTTTTTGGAGAAGAGCATCTTGAATCTATTTGGGATAGCATGATTCATGCATGAGTGGATGTGCTCGTACAGTGCCTTAGTGTAGAATTCTGCAGTCGAACTTCCAGATCCTGTCTGCATGGGTGTTGTGAAGTTTGTCACTTCTGACTTCAGTAGCATGAAGTTGGCTTTAGAGAAGTTTTTTTAAGGAGGTTTTCTTACTGGGGGGTGGGGGTGGGATGTGGATGTCAAAGGTGATTTGCTTATGGTCAGACCTGACCAATGAGGGGGTGACCACTGGTGTGGAGCATCTATCTCCCATGTTGGTAATGACCAGGTCTAGGATATTGGTGCCCCTGGTGGGACAATGGATTAGTTGATCCAGGGCATTGGACTTTATGAATTCCAAGAACCATTGGGAAAAGGAGTTGGTACCCGAGTAGTTTTCCCAATTAATGGCAGGGTAGTTGAAATCACCCAGTATTAGGGTGTTTGGTTGTACCTTAATATTTTCCAGTATGTTTAGAAAGGTGAAGTGAGAATCTTGGGGCATGGTGGGGGATTTGTAGCAAGCTACAGTTTGGATTGCAGTCTTACCTAGTGTTAGTTACACCTGGAGAATTTCAGATGCATTGTGTTGGGCAACTAGCCTGGAGATGTGAATATCCTTGGTGAATATGGACATTCCTCCACCTTTAGTGTTTCAGTCCTGGTTTTGTGGCCGAAAAGTGTGGTAAGAATTGTAGCCTGGTATTGCAGGGGTGCTCTCTGGAGCCTTGAACCAGGTCTCCATTACTGCACAGATATCGATGTTCTCCATTTTTAGGAGTGCCTCGAGAGAGTGCATTTTGAGGTTTAGACTTCTAGCATTGAGTAGCATTACCTTCAGATTTTGCATGCTTGTATCTGTTAAGGGTGTTGGTTTTATCCTTTGAACCTTGCCTAAAAAAGGCACTATAGGGGTGACAAGAGCTTTAGCCAGTAACCTGAATCCCAGGGGTGACAGGTGCAGACCATCTCTGGCAAAGCATCATGGTTTGTCGATCATGTCTTCCCAGGCAGACAAAGACTGGATCCCCTTTGAATGACACCAGAAGCTTAGCCAATTGTTGAAGTCAATCATTTTGTCCTTATGCTGTGGTATCATTCTGGGCGAAGGCAGGATGCTACTCAGGGCTAGGGTCATACCTGCCTGGGTCACATGATCGAAGAGCTCTTCCATATCTCTTTTCATGTAGTCCAGGGAGGTACGTCTCAAGTCATTCACTCCATCAAGGACAATGACAGAGTCATATTTGTACTTGTTGTGGAGTAACTTGAGTGCATGTGTTATGTGGCGGATCCTAGCACCAGACAGGCAGCTGACTGTAATTTTCTCCTTGTTCAGCCTGGTGAGTGGGACATCAGTGTGCCTGACTATAGAGTCACCTATGTCTAAAGTGTTGGGTACATTGTCTTGCCTTAGGGGCTGTTATTGGGTGGCACACTGGTGTTGTGAGCTATGTGTCACTTTGGTTGTGACTGGTGTTTGTTTGCGTTTCGGCTTCGGAGCTCCTTGCTGCTTTGGCAGGTTAATGTTAAAGGCCTCCGCATATGTCGATTTAGTGTTGCTATCTGTGGGTGTTGATGGTGTGGGTTTTGAAGGGCTATGAGTTGCTTGAGGTGTAATGCAGGTGTTAATCTCCTCCTCTTAACTGTCTAGCACAATCTTGACCAGAGAGAGCTTTGCTTCCAGTTTGGCCATGTAAGTGCATCTCTCGCAGGTTGTAGTGTTGGGTGGTAGGAGGAGAGGATTGTCTGTGTACATGAGGCAGTTGCTGCACTGCCCCAGTATTCCCAGATTCACCAGGTGGACAGGAGAAATCACCGGAAGCTGACCCTTGGAAATGCCTGTTTAGGTGCTTTTTTGTAAAGTTTAAGAACTGTTTTCCCTTACCTTTGCAAGGTACTTTGCAATTATAGGCTGTTTAGTGCCTATGATTAATTTCTCCTTATTGACAAGGAGAGCTGAGTGCTTGAATCAGTTTCAGGCTTCCTAGTGCTTTCTTGTAAAATTTAAGAGCTGTTTTCCCTTACCTTTGCAAGATACTTTGCAATTATAGGCTGTTTAGGGTACTGCGGTGGTGGTGCTGCGGTAGCGTTGTTGTCTCACAGTTAGATGTTGCCCGTTTGATTCTCAGTTAGAGCGTCTTCTGTGTAGCGACATGCGTCAATGGGCGTTCCTTCGTTGAAGGTTGTGCGTTAGGCCCGGCAAGCCAGCACGTAAAACTCTACTGCCAATCATTAGTGGACCGGAGTTCCGCTGTGGCGATCCCTAACCGGGAAAAGCCGAAAGACACAAACATTCTACCTAAAACTCAGTACTTTATACCCGCGGTGGTTGTGCTGCAGTAGTGTTGTCACCTCACAGTAAAACGCTGTCCGGTTCGATTCTCAGCTAGAGCATCTTCTGCGTGGAGACATGCGTGAATGGGCATACCTTCGTTGAAGCTTGTGCATCAGGCCTGGCAAGCCGGTACGTAAAAATCAACTCCCAATCATTAGTGGACCCCTAACCGGGAAAAGCCGAAAGACACAAAAAGTGCCTATGATTAATTTCTCCTTATTGACAAGGAAAGCTGAGTGCTTGAATCAGTTTCAGGTTTCCTAGTGCTTTCCAGCAGGTTCTAGAACAAGTGCTAGTCACAGGGGTTCAGAATTTAGTGCTACTACTGAGAAACCAGCTAGTTCTAAGGGAAAATTTGAAGAGCAGACTTTCTGGTACCTGGAATAGTTTAACTGTAGCCTCGCAGTGCTGCACGATGTGAAAAATGTGCAAACACACGCGTTTTTAAGCCAGAAATTTGAAAGGGATATAAATCAGCCCAAAAAGGCTAATAAAATTACAATTTCAGTGCTGGAAACCACTCCTCTAGCATTAGATAGGCAGTACAATGCTCACCAGTCCCACTGGTAAGCAGTAGAACTTCCCTCTACCACAGCAAGGTCTGGATAGCTCTGAGCACAGAAAATAAAGTCCTGAGACAAGCAAAGCCTGGGATATGGACTGGCTAGAAAAGGTGGGAAACGAGCAAATAAGATAGTATTTTTTTTTGTTGAAACAGGCTAAACAATGCAATAATACAGTAAATAAACACAGAAAAGTCATGGATACTCCAGAAGGACACCGGGAACAAAGGTGGGAATTTACAGGATGTGGCTGTCCTGGTGGTGAACTTCTGTACCTTTCCCAGCACGTACCAATCACCAAAGTACATGAGCAGATCCCTACCCTTGGTAGGGAATGTCTCCTTTAGTGCTTGAAAAGCCGGCGACACCTCCTAGGAATGCCAAGGCCACAAGGGACTTCACCACCAATTGGAACCACATATTACTGTTACGCAGTGGCCCCAAACCTAACTGTTGCACCTTATGCCACATATTCTGGCCAAAATGGAAAACGCACCCTTTAGAGATAATGCCTTGTAAATTCAGCCGAATCCTTTTTGTGGCCAGAATTTCAAAGTCTGTCAACACATATTTAAGGCACCATTCAAAGCCATGCACTGCTAGCAGTTTAGGACACAATACCACATGAAGTTGTTGGATTTCAATGATTTCTTACTCATGAGGCAATAGAGTAGTAGCACACGTTTATGGAACCCACCATACTTGACTAACCCATGGCTACTATAAAGCTGATGACATATTAACCCTTTATAGAAGAACGTACCATC